>NW_024108899.1:0-50016 GCF_013358895.1 Oreochromis aureus
TTCTTTCACCGTGAGCGGCAGCAATGTCCAGTCTACCAAATTCTCAGTTTTCATGCCTGTGGAGTTTATTATATGGACGTGGTGACAGTCGAAAGACACCATGCTCTTCTGATTTTCAAACGAACCTTATGAGCCATTTTAACATTAGAGTCTGTGGAGGAGTTGGAGGGAGGAGGCTGTGCATTGGTGACATTTATGAAAGAACCATAACACCTAGTACAATAGTAAACACATTGGATGAAAGAGGACAGCGATGGCTACGTTTTGAGGGTAAAATCATACCTGTAGAGCAAATGCTGCGGACACAGCAGCAGTTTTAAAAAAGATTTTAAGATTAATTTTTTCGCTCCTCTCACTCTAGCAGTTGAGCTGTCTCACTCTAGCCCCAACATTCCGTCCCATACACACCCATTATAAACTCTGAAACGGGTGAAAAAACATCATGAAACTTAAACTGGAACTGAAGAAAAAGTATAATAGATATTGAAAAGATAAATACAGGTTGAATAGTTGACTGTCTTGTCTTCGTTTTAAAGTTTGAATGGTGGCTCTATGTCAATGTATGTGGAAGTAGTTAGAGTTGAAAAATGACTAAGTTGAAGGAGAATTTGAAGGATCTCCCCATTGAAATACATGGGAAATTTTTGATGAAAAAAGTTGAATAATTTTAAAAATATAAATGTTAAAAATGAAAAAAATAGAAGCACACCATTCCAAAAGAAGAGGAATCTAACGGTGTTTGAATGGTTTTTCTAAGTTGAACGGTTTTGAAGGAGATAAACGGCGAAAAACGTACGGAAAAGAAAATAATAATAAAGATTTGAAGAACAATACTGTGAATGCTTTTAGAAGCATTCACACTAATAATAAAGATTAGAAGAACAATACTGTGAATGCTTTTACAGGCATTCACACTAATAAAACCGGACTGAACTGAATTGGTGGGGAGGTTTTGCACTCAAAGCATCCGTTTAAAACATTAATGTGAATGTATCGATGCTGAAAGTGTACAGCAGTGAACCTTTGATGATTTTTCACAAAGCTCTTATGGTTTGCTGCACAGCTGATGGCAGGAAATGTTACACAGTTTCTAAAATCTTCCAATGCCCAACCTTCATCAGCATGTTGCCAACCAGAGATTTCAGTGATTTAAGACAGTATTAATGTTGTTTTCGCTCTGTGCTGCTCAGCTTGAAGCACAGTGGTCTATTACAGTTTACATGTTGTTAATTCTGTTGATAAGATGCAGAAATAATTATCGATGCCTATCACAGGTACTTTAGATTAAACTCTTCTACTTCTTGAAATTTAGCCTATGCTGCCATTTTCTGTTTACTTTATTAAATATCAGATTTCATTCAGATTTAAATGATGTAGGTGTAATGATGTAAAGTAGGTTTGTACAAACCAATTTACAACAAAATGAGATGTTTTTATAACTGTAAATAAAAAAAAAAATTAAAAAAAAGAATGCAATGATCGCCACATTTACATTTCATTTCAAACTTTTGGTCACTGTAAAATCCTCAATGGTACGAATCTTGGCCGAGACTCGGTGCATCTGTCATTGTCATGTTTCCCAAAGTGGATTACTAAAATTACATTTTGTCAGAGTCAAACACACACGTTCCCCAAAATGCCGATATTCTCAGACCATGTGGAAGAACATAACAGTGTCATCCGAGTATGCTTCTGTGGGTGAGACCTGTCTTTAACTTAACTTTTTGTTCCTGTCAAGTCTTTGAATGTAATAGTCTGTCATTGCTAAAAGCAGCAAAGAATATCACCTTTACTTCATGTTAGACTGAGCAGTGGCGAGGGAACTCCATACCAGCTCGCAGGCAGTATGTAAAACGGTGTGCGGGGCTGCGTCAGTGTGGCCAACAACCAAAGCCAAGACATTAAATTATTCCTTTAGCTGAGAGATCTTCATTCTTAAACTGTTGAGGTGAGGCGATGAAGTTTGTGAGAGGAAAAGGGTGTGTGCATTTATCTCTGTCAGGAGAAACCAGAACTTCATGGCACATGAATGTCTCAACTGTTTTGGCTTGGATGATTATCTATGACTTTAACAGAAACAATCATCTGCACCTGTGCTCCCAATTATCAGCTTTAGTCATTCCTAAAAAGGAAAACAATTTAGCATGATCATTACTGTAAATGGTAATAGACATTTTTCCTTTCTCTGTATCTATTGTTAAAGAAAGCCCTGTTTTCTCCTCATTCTTGTTTGTTCATCCACAGTGTGACCCACCCATAGAGGTCCATGACCTCTTTCAGGACATCCGGGATGGGCGCATTCTCATGGCTCTGCTGGAGGAACTCTCTGGCTGTAAATTGGTCAGCCTGAAACTCAGAATTTTAAGTGCTAGATTGGTTTTTCACTTCTTGCTTTGGCAAGTGTTGTTGCTGTTTTATAGGATACTTAATTGTACTTTTTTCCAGCTTCACGGGTTCAGGAAGTCCTCCCATCGTATTTTCCGACTGAATAACATCGCCAAGGTCCTGTCTTTTCTTGAGGAAAGAAATGTGAGTATGACCGTTAGTCAGTGGTTAAATTGCTGGATGAAATGCTGAACTGTGATGTGTACACGCTCTGTCAACAGGTAAAGCTGGTCAGTATCGATGCAGTTGACATTGCAGATGGAAATTCCTCCATCATCTTGGGACTCATTTGGAACATCATTCTCTTCTTTCAGGTAATTGCATTTTTTTTGTCTTGAAGCTTCTTCATCAAAATCCTCCCTCACTTCTCTAAGAAGAGGATGCTAGTACAAAATGGTGTATTTTTCATAAGCTTTGCACTCCCTTTCTCTAGAAGGGAAAGAAAGGTCTTTTCCTCTATTCTAGAGTCAGGTCTAGACTAGGTTAGCTGATGGCTAGACTATACCTTTTTCTTTTTTTTAACTTCCAATGCAAATCTTTGTATAACACAATCTGTAATCTAAGCTTTGTGTAGCCTATAAAATGGCATTTTATAGCAAAGCCAGCAGTATATTGACAGTAAAAGTTGTTTGTCGCTTTGGCATTGGCGCTATGACAAAGGAACTTTTGTTCATCACTGTTAAGTAGATGGGCCTCAAAGCGTGGTAGCTATGATCACTCAGCTAATCAGCTGCTATCAGAGGGGGAACATGTTGTCAAATGTTCAATCACAGCTGTTTTCTCATTCTGAGTAACTCTGACGGGGTAAACTGAACTAAAGGTGAAAAGCTCCACAGATTCTCCACTAAACACATCCTCTGTTTTATTTTTTAGCAATCCATTTAAGGGTAACCATTTCATCCCATGGTTTCTATAGTAACCAGTAGAGATGGACCGATCCGATATTACGTATCGGTATCGGTCCGATACTGACCTAAATTACTGGATCGGATATCGGTGAGAAATTAAAAATGTAATCCGATCCATTAAATATAAAAAAAAAAAAAACCTCACAAAACTTGCGACACCGCGTAACTCGGCTCATAACCTTAGCATGTCGGAACAGTGTGCGTCATGTGATAGAGTGGCTGTGTGTATTTGTACCCTGGCTACCAAACCAGCATTTCATCTCCGAAGAAGTTATCCCAGAGAGAAGTAAAGCAAGTGTGTAAGTTCATCTCTGAATATTTGTAAAGCATTCCTGCGTTAAGCTTAACAACCGATATATGGAGAGACTGCCTCTCTCTCCCTCCCTCTCCTGCCGCTACTTCATGAAACTGCTTAATGATCAGCTGATCGGCTTTTCTGCCGTGAGTCCGTCTCTCTTCTTTGTTTTGGCCCACTTTGCACCAGAAAGAGGAAACCAGCGGCTGAACAACAGCAGCACGTTTAAGCTTGATAAGCTGTTGTTAGAATGTATTTAATATTACTTTCTACACCAGGATCCTTTTCACGTAGCTGACGGCTGGTAACTGTGCAGGGGCGGATCTAGCAAAGTTTAGCCAGGGGCCCGATAGGGCATGAACGGGGAAAGGGGGTACAAAGACATACTTTTCTTTCTTATTCTCATTTAAAATGTCTAGTTTTTAATAAATAATTATCTGAATCTTACACCCAAAGTTTTAATCTGATGTAAAATATATAGAAGTCCATTACTGTATATAGTAACTGTTAAGTCTAATATACCCTAGTAAGCTATAGTACTTTTTCCTTTGGGAAGGTACCATCTGTGCAGTCTGCAATTCTGTAGAAGAAAGATGTTGAATCTATTTAATTATTCTTGAAAAATAATTTAATTCTGTGCATTTTTTTCACCCTGCATCAAATTAAAGTTGGTTACGTCGATTAAGCATCATGAGGTGGAGGGTGGGGGTGGTTCCCTATTTATTTTTGCTGGGAGTTTGCAACCCTATTAGTTAGGTTGCTTAATATTTCTGCTAAGTACTTTTAAAAATACCAGAATAGGGAGGATGGAGTAGGTTTAAGTTTATTAGATTGATCAGTGTTGCTGAACTATGAAATATTTTGGCTGCAGTGTATTTTTTTACATACAGGTATAACAGAATAGCTTTAGTGTTGTTGTTTATTTAAACTTGAGGATGAACTTATACAAAATGCAGCAAGATATTAAAAACAGTTTTATTGATTAAAAACACTATATCGGTTCATATCGGTATCGGCAGATATCCAAATTTATGATATCGGTATCGGTATCGGACATAAAAAAGTGGTATCGTGCCATCTCTAGTAACCAGGATGTAATAAGTCGATAGAGACGAGGACTTAAACTGTTTATCTTTAAGTGTAATTTTGGTCCAGAGCAGGCCTTACACTACATTTCAGATCGTGTCCATCCTATTCTTCTGGAGCCATCCCACACTTACTGTCTGAGAACTGTGTGTACTTATTGTCAGCAAATTACTCTGAATGTTACTACAGTGGAAGAATGCAGTCAAATTCAATACCTAAAGGTTGAGATGAGCAGTAAAGTAATTCAGCTCTCTTCTGCCACCCAGATTAAGGAACTGACTGGGAACATCAGGAGCCAGTTCCCCTCCTCTTCCAGTCTTTCATCCATTCCCACCAGCTCTGACTCTGACACATCCTACAGCAGCACGCCATCGGACGACAGGCAGTCAGCATCCACAGCCGTGCGAGAACACAGCAGGGCCATTAAGAAGTTACTGCAGTGGGTACAGAAGCGAACACGCAAGTGAGTTGGAGCTGCCATTTCCATTATATATGTTACATACATTATACAATTACATAGTTTGTGTCCTGTTGGAGAAGCAGTAATTCTTTGGATCTATTTGTGTTTGATCCAGTTAGTTCTTTGTGGTCCCTCCATATTTTGCTTTTCTCTTGCCTTTTTACCCTCACTGCCCAACTGGTTGAGGCAGATGGGTACCAATCTATGAGCCTGGTCCTGCTAAAGGTGTTGTCCTGTGAAAAGGACGTCCTTCCATCTCATTGTCACCAAGTGCTTACTCATAGGGCATCGTCTGATGTTTGGGGTTCCCTTTCTGGTTTTGCAGGTTTTTTAGCTTTCAATGGAGAGTGCCATGAGATGACTGATGTGGTTTTTGTTTTGTTTTTGTTTGTTTGGGGTTTTTTTGGTGGTGTTCCCAGACTGGCCCTCACCACAGACTATTTCTTATTTTTGTTACAGATATAGTGTAGCAGTGCAGGACTTTAGTAAAAGCTGGATCAGTGGTCTGGCTTTCCTGGCTGTTATTAAGTCCATTGACTCCAGCTTGGTAGATATGAGGAAAGCCCTATTGAGAAGTTCCAGAGAAAATCTAGAGGACGCCTTCAGAATAGCCCACTACAGCCTGGGTATACCGCGCCTTCTGGAACCTGAAGGTAACAAGACAACAGCTACTTTTACTTACCACCCTAATCACTAATCTAGTGACTGAAACTGTAATTCATCTATGTTACAGATGTCGTGATAAAAGAGAGCTCAAGAACAGTGACAATAGTAGTTGAGTGTATCTCATCAGCATATTTTTGTGATGTGTAAATCATTTCTTGAGATTAAAATGCAACAGTAAGAAAACTTTGGTCGAGAGTCAGAATCTAGTCACAATCAGCTTCTCTGAGGATAGCTGACTGCTGTTGTGTGTCAGAATGAATAGCCTTCAGAGATGCTGCTTTTAAGGGGAAGTTTTACATTCTACTTGGTCAGGAATACAGCAGTGACATTTATATTTGTGAGAAGAAAATGACCCAATGGTTATATCATAACATAAACTCCCATTAACAGAAAGAAAAGACATTTTACTCAGCACCAGAGAACAAATGGACTATAAATATAAAAATACATTCACTGTGTTTACAACACATTGCTTAACTGTAACTTCCTATACTCTTGTGTGTTTCCCATGCTACACCACCCCATATACTCCCATCTGTCCTCCATAGGCAGACTGCTGCCACTAGAAACTTTTATCTGAAGTGTTTGCAAACAGTGTTACACCCAGTAGTCTATAAATATGTTTTACATTAACTTGGCTGATAACGTAATTCTTGATTTGACAGACACTGAGATTCAGATGGATTATTTGTTAACAAAGAATGAGAAATCTTTTTTGTTGTACACGTGATAGACTGAAGGATTTGACAGGGAATATCAACCATCATTTGAAAAAATCAAAGCTGTTAAATTTAGTGTAGTGTAATTTATTTTTACCACTTATAAACAATGCTGTTACACTACAAAGTAGCCCTTTCAGACAGTCTTCACTGATTTAATAAAGTAATGGTCAGACAGCCTGTAGATTTCCCCATTATTATGAGGGGACATATAGAACCTTTAAAGGTAATCCTCTCGTGCATTTCTGGGCTGTCTTCAATTGGCTGCTTTTTAAGATCAGTCCGTGGAAGTTTCATTATATTTGTACTTGTAATGAATGCTTTGGTGCTCCTGTAAAGCGTTAATTCGATGCTCCTGTTCTCAGTCTCCTGCCTGGCACACAGCTTTCAGGATTAGTAATTGCGCATTCTTCTAGTGAAAACTGCTGGAAATCTAACTTTCATCCCAAGTGAAGAGATAGTGATTTTACCACGGACATCAAACTGGCCAGAGTCTTCCAAGACCCTCCAAACAGAGCAGCTGCACTGGAAGCTGTGTAGACATTCCCAAGGAGATTATGTTGAACAGGAGCCTAACCTAATTTAAGTTGGACACGGCTTTTTAATTTTCACAAGCCTGTCCCTGGATTGTTTTTTGGCCACATCTTAGACATAGGATCCTATAATAGTAATAATAATGATAATGATGATGATGATGATGATAATAATGATGATGATAATAATAATAATAATGATAAGGCATGTTTACATTTAGTTACTCTCTTTCTCCCACTCTTGCTCTCTCTCAATTTTCCTTTATTTGCTCAGATGTGTCTGTCAATGCACCAGATGAGCAGTCTATTATTACATATGTGTCTCAGTTTCTGGAGCACTTCCCTGGTATCGAGGAGGTATGAAAGATCCCTTACTTAGTAGACAAATTGGAATTTTGTATTTTGACTAAGCAGTCATTTGGAAACTGACATTTTCCTGTTCCCATCTCAGCCAGAGGAGCCCTGCCAGCTAATTGAACGAAGTGTCTCTATGGGCCGACTCAACTTCCGCGACAGCGACTCTGACCACATGAGTAAAGGTACTCACCGAAGCAGAGTAAGGGAGCGGTCCTATATGTTTCAGAAGGACAGTGCCCAACCCCCACCCAAAATCTTAATTTCCTCTGTATCAGAAGACAGAAGCATGATGCTACCTTCCTTCAGGGTGACAGCAACTCGATCGTGGTCCAGCGATGACATTTTGACAGATTCGCCCCTAACAGATGACCCCATAAAACCAGTGGAAGAAATCTTAACCAACAATGGTGACCCACAGCTGTCTTATACTCACTCGCCCACCGGCTCATCAGTACCCGAGTCTGTAAACACAGAGTCAGTATTGGATGACTCTGCAATCAGCTCACCAGACTCTTGGGTGGAGAGTGAGCTTGCCGTGGCAGGGGAGAAGGATGGCGAGAGCCAAAGTTGCTTGTGTGATATTGAAACAGCTTGGGACGTGTACCGTGCGACCCCTGTGGAAGTAACTGCTATTGATGAAGGATTTATCCCATCCATAGAAGAAAGAGCCCCTGATGAGCAGTCACTAAGTGAGTGTTGTGTTGATGAAGGGATTTACTCTTTGAGCTCACTGGAGAGCATGCAGAACAAATTCCTGGGGCATGCTAAGAAAAGGGAACTACAAGTAGCTGAAGTGGAAGATTCAAACCTTGAAAGAAACAACCAGGACTTGGAAACAGAGCAGATCAATACTGAGGTTACACAGCTAGAGTCTGAATTCACTTCAGCTGAAGTGAGGGACTTTGGTGCTGAAGATCTCCTTGAACCTCACGTACTGAGCTCCAACACTGAACGGCCATCCAGCGACTATTGTGAAGAATCTGTGAAAGAGAATATTATAGAAGACGGTACTCACAGAGATGAGAAATGTGTAAAGAAATCTGTGAATGCACAGAACCACAAAGGAGAAACTAACATTCAAAGTGAATTTCTGCAAGACACAAATATCTCTGAGAAGGTCGAAGTGGAAACTGAATGCCATAAAACAGACTGCTGTGGTTCTTTAGAGAACGAAAAAGAACCAGAAATCTTAAAGGGCAGGAATGAAGTACTTATAGAAACACAAGATGAAGAAAATGAAGGGCTTTTAAAAGACTGCCCAGACTCTCAGGACAGAAATAATTCTGTACAGATTGCTAAAGCTTTAGAAAACACCTGTTCTACCGACACAGAGGAAGTATTAACAACAAGCCAGGCGCCAAGCATAGGCATGAATATTCCTTCCATCTCTATTGTCAGCGTGCCAGAAGAACAGGATGATACAACTTGTAACCAAGAAGAACACGGTACTGCTGATAAAACTCTCAGCCAGCCATTGGTGTTTGTAAGCGAGGTGACCGACATGTGTGCCGACAGTACTGCAAACCCAGATGAAAAAAGCTCTACCTCCAGTAAAGATGATAAAATTATTGCTGAGAGTCTGTTTGAAAATGCTAACCCAACATCTTCTGGAGAATTAATGGATCTAGAAAATCAGCATTTAAATGATATAAATGAACACGATCTATCATCAAATGAACACATGCAAGGTCAGATTGATATAAGTGAAGATGGCGACAAATGCGAGCCTCCTCTTGATGATTCTCAGGGAGAAACTAACTTTTCTACAGAGGCTGAAACTCATATAGTGGATACTGAGCGTGCTGTAAATTCTACTGATCCACCTGATGGACACGAGAGCAAATTAGCTGACACCTTTTGTAGCAGCGACATAGCCAACACGCAGCTCAGTACACTGGATCCATTCAACACCGAGCCAAGTGATGAGATAGGGACGCTGCGCTCTGAACCAGCTACTGTGTCCAGAAACATGGACATTTTGTTTTATACAGACTTTGATCGAGGTTCTCCAACAGAGGATCTGGTTGGTGACCCTGTGGAGCCCATGGATCTGTTCTACCCTGACAAAGAAGAGCTCATGTTTACAGAGCAACCTGACACTGAAGCGCAGACCTGGCCCTCTGTTTTGAGTGTCTCTGCTCTGCAGCCAGCACCACCTTCAGACATTCTACCAGATGACCAACAATTCGATCCGCTGGGTGAAGACTTCAGGGAAGTGGACTTGATACAGGAGGTAAAGGTAAATGTGTTCACATAAGGTAAATGTGAACCTATTTCACTTTCTTGGGGCTTCAAGGTCCTGCTGTTGCGTTGCGAGTTTTCGGGAGCATTTTCTGTTGTCATTGTGTATTTTCTCTTGCTATCGCTCTTAAGGTGTGTGCCGCTGCAGCAGTTCAAACATACACAACTCGTCATTGTCACTGGCCTTCAAAATGTGAAACAAAGGAGTTCTGCTGACTTTGTGTTGACCATGTCTCATATTTTGATTGTGGAAAAGTTATTTCGCTGTAATTATTTTATCACCTAGCCCTACCTTCAGCTTGTTTGGCAAGTTTCTCGGAGACATTACTGATACAATGAGCAGCACAGAAGCAATGATATGTTAAAGTGTGACTTTTTTTCTGTACTTTTTATTCTGTTAAAATATCTCTTTTTATCCTGTTAGGTGATCACAAAGGCCACCCAAGAGACAAAGAATGTATTTGGATCCCAGCAGCATTGCTTGTTGCCTGGAGTGAAGCTATGTAAGCCCTTAGGAGATGCTGATGTTCTAACAGACAGGAGGGATCCCAGTGAGGCTGAGCAACAGAAGCCAGTCTCTGCCAGGGAAAACACAGAGCCTGTGAGGTAGGCTTTCTATTCTTAGTGTACACTGAGAAGCACACTTTACCCAGGGGGAAAGCAATGTTGTGGCAAATGATGGGATTCTTCTGACCCAGCCTTTCAGTTAGACATTTCTATAAATGTCCTGAAAAGAGGAGGCTGAAGGAAATTAAAGGAAGGCAGTACAACACAGACAGGACTGTGGCTTCAGAATTAAAGAAAAACATTTTCTAGCTAACATTCATCAGAGTATGAATGTGTTGGGCTTATTATCT
This sequence comes from Oreochromis aureus, assembly GCF_013358895.1. Classification (NCBI taxonomy): domain Eukaryota; kingdom Metazoa; phylum Chordata; class Actinopteri; order Cichliformes; family Cichlidae; genus Oreochromis; species Oreochromis aureus. The sequence continues at coordinate 10,508 of NW_024108899.1, forward strand.
TGCCCAAGGATATTTGGCCTGCAGACTAGGGGGAGCCAGGGATCGAACCATTAACCTTCTGTTTAGCAGATGACCTGCTTTACCTCCTGAGCTACAGCTACAGCTGGACCACTCTCACTTTTAAAAAATACATAGCAGAAAATAAACCAAAAAATAAAGGATCTTTTTTAATGTTTAAAGCTTTTTTATATTCTTCAGTTCTGCCTGACCCTTAAGTATTACAACAGAGCTTGATTCCATCTGGTTCTTTGTTTTGTTATAGTGTTTTCACTGTAAACCTGAAGTTTCTTGAGCCAGAATGTTAGAGCAGCTTAGTGTTTCATGCCAGGACTTATTCTGTGATTCCGGAGGCTTGAAAAAGTCATGGTTTTTGTTATTTCCAGGCTTTACCGTCTCCTGTTGAGAATGAAAGTGATAGATTTTTTTTTTCGTCAGGAGCAGTGCAGGTTCCAGCAAACAAGGTGAAAGCCATATCCCACCAGTTCTCCGTCACAGAAAGGGGGCTCATTGCCCTGAGTCAGTGGTGAGTTTGATGCTCCTTTCCCTCCCACAGTGATGTTAAAACATTGAGTACCACTGTATATTGAGAGTGTGTGACTGGCATTTTCACAGGACAGTCGGAGAGCTGTAACTACAAAAGCTGACGGCGATGACTCTGATTTTTGGTAAGAGCATTTCCTTCCCTGATTTAGTTGTTTGTAACACTCGAGCCTTTAACTGTGATGTAGGTTCACCATGTTGCTAGGTTTATAACAGTAGCTGCTGACTTGAGGTAACTTCTAATTATGTTATTGTGAGCAAACAGCACTTAAGTTAGATTAATACGTGGCACAGGAAGGACGGACGTCTTCATTTCTCTGCATCTTACAGATTAGCAGGAGAACCTACATTTGGATGTACCTGTGAAGACTACACAGACTTTCTTTGAATGAAATCACAATGTAGCTGCTCCATGCAACTTGTTTTTGTAGTACATATTACAAAAAATGACAACATGGTAAATGCTGAAATCTGTTGCTGTCAGAAAAATGTGATTTGTTACTGGACTTTTGTAACACAGCAGACATTTTGTTGTAACAGACAGAAAAGCACATTCAAATTTCTGTTCCATCTGCGTGAGCTAATTCCAGCACAGTTGTAGTGTAGTGTCAGTCTGGTTCCGTGTCATAGCTTTGCCTCAAATGTGGGTTTCTTCAATGTTAAATTGTCTGTAATGAAAACAGCTGCTTGAGTTCATATAAAGAGAATGTGCTGCAATACTGAAAATGTTATGAAGAGCACAAGTGTGTGAAATAGCTGAAGAGTGCAGCTCAACCACCAATTTAAAAACTGTTCAAAGGAGAATCAAATGAGCTCAAACCTGTGCAAAGAGAAAGTAAAGTTACACTTGTCTGTGTGTGTGTAGGTGGAGGGAGAACTGGGAGCTACGTGTGCTGCTGCTGCTATGGTTACTGCTCTACTGTTTCTGGGTGTTGCCTCAGATCGACCTGAAGACACTGCCCAACATGCTGCTGAACCGCTGAACACACACACACACACACACACACACACACACACATGCACAAGCACAGCTTCTCTGAGCTATGAGGAAAAATAAAAAACTTTAAGTTTTTTAACATGCACATGCTCACACAGCCAACTGCCACATTTTAATGAAGATATTTAAAACATGTATAATTTCAAACTTACAAGAGCTGGTTTTCTATGTTTTGGTTTTTGGCTTCTAGTGTGGCTTGAATCAGTCTATGTGAGAGTGTAAAGGTCACTGGGGGAGGAAAAACATTGCAGTCTTTTTAGAAAAAGATCATGCTTTTATGAAAATAAAGTTACAAATTTAAGGATAAAAATAACCAAACCCGATTCTGAAAAAGATTGGACACTGTGTAAAATGTAAGAAAAAAACCTTAACAGAATTCTGTGATCAGACAAACCAATTTGAAATTCTTCTTGGAATGAAGAGGAGCTTGTTATCAGCACTCAGTTCAAAAACCAGCATCTTTGATGGTATGGGGCTGCATTAGTGGCTATGGAACTAGCAGCTGGCACATCTGGAAAGACACAATCAATGCTACAAGGTCTATATACATTTAAGAGAAACTAGCCAAAGACATTATCCTTTGGATGGATGCTCTCATCCAAAGATGACCAAGGACCGTTGAGCAGCTACAATCCCATGTAAGACAAGAATGGGCCAATATTCCACTCCTAAAAGTCCAACTGCTGGGCCATGTTCCAGGAAGCATGTTGAAAAATAACAGAGATGGGCAATTCAGAGTTTCTTGTTCTGGAACAGCTGATTGGAGTTAGGTCAATCAACTCTGAATGTGGTCACCCTGAGATATGCGCATGCATGGCCAGGGAAAGAAAACCATCATTAATGGAGCTCTGATACTATTATTCACCACAGAATATGAACAGAAGGGAAAAAGAGTACTATTAATCAGTGTGGGCCACTTTGTCATCATCACAGATAAGTTTGATAATAAAATATAGCATTTTTACTGCTAAGCCATTAAAGGCTGATGGGTATTGTCATCACCCTGTCAGGTCGACATCCAATTTCGTGAACACGCGAACGAGGTAACGAAGGATTTTTAAATTAATACATAGGTACATCTGTTAGAAGATTCTGGGGTAGCAGTGGCGGTATAGTTTTTATAACGCCTGCTGGCATCATGCACCCAACTATTTTTTTAGATGAAGCTAGAATCCTAATTTGATTTGATATCTAAATTTAATTATTCACTTCTAACCTAAGAACGACAAAATGTAGGTGAAAAAAGCGAAGATAAAAATGTCAGATCTGAATCCATGATCTGTTTTGGATAAGTGGACTCTGACACGGTTTGCTGATCTTTTGCAGAGCCTATGATCTCAGCAATTAAGGTTCCAGGTTGACTCGACACTAATTTAGCTGCTTTTCAGTGTAAAATGTGTCAAGGCTCAGACTCTGAAATTCAGATACCAAAATGTTGTTTGACATAATTCATAATAATAATGACTTCATCTCAGTCTGTGAACACAATGTAAATGCTCAGAACCTGCAGATAGTCCATGTTTAAGAACAACTCTAAAATATATGGAGTTCAGTTTGAGTGTCAATGTCGTGATATGTTGTGCGGCAGGCAGGGCTTGGACCCGATATGCAGGACCCTGGAGACAAAAGGGTAAACTCAAAAGGATGTTTACTCCTGGATGTCAAGGAGACAAAGCTGGGCTCAAGGCAGAATTGCAAAAGTAGGAGACAAAAGAGAAAAAACAGAACGTGGGAGCATGGACAATAAAACATGAACTGAAGAAAACTGAGACAACTGACTGGCAAAATCAGACAGGAAGTCATGAAAACACCTGCACTGAGGGAACAGGGAAGGCTAGGAAGAATAAGTATAAACCAAATCACCAAAACCAGAATGATAATAAAAGATAGACATTAATTGAAACGTGTTTATTAAATTATAAACAAAAACCCAGAAACTTCAGGACATAATCCAAACATAATTACAATAACACAAAAAAATAGATTTAAAAAAATTAACTGAGGAAAAAGAACAACAAACTGAAAACACTGACTCCAGGAACCATGACACTTAAAGTCATCTCAGCCCCACCTAGTGTTCGCGCAAATATTTACATCAGCTCCAAGATCCAGATGTGACACGTTTTTCGTCACTGTGACAGCTGATAATATTTCCAGTGTGCAACACACAGTAAATGTTTTCAGGAAACTGGCTGACAGCCTGACAGCATTATTGTCAAGGACTTAGAAAGATGGAGAGTATAGATATGACTTTGAGTTTGTTAACCCTGAGATGAGGGAAACTTTATTATCAACTCAGTTTTAGTTAAGCCTTCTTCCCAGATGCTCATAGTGTTTATACAAGCTGCCATCAAATTCAAGATGACCTAATAATTTTCTTAAATAATCCCAAGTTTAAACATTTATTATTTTTTCAGTTTTTTTAAATTGTGAATAAAATATGGGTTTATGAGATTTGCAAATCATTGCATTCTGTTTTTAAACACATTTTGCACAGGAACCAAAAAAAGCTACATTTCAAACACACACAGTATCTTTGACTTTTACATGACTGTAAAAGATCCTGCAACTTTATTCTTGAAATTTCAGTGCACTCATATTAATTAATATTAAAATAAATGTATCAACTTTTACGAAAAGGGGGTTATAGAATAAAAGTTTTAATAGAAAAATAAAGGCTTTTTTGTTTTGTACAAATAAGTCCTATTTATAAAGGCTTAAGAATAAAGCTGCAGTTGTGCAAGTAAAACTGTAACAACATCTATGTAGGTATATGGTACAATGCATTTTTAAATACACTTATCAGACATTTGTTTTTAAGGCTTTATGCATTTCAGATGTCTAATGTATCAAAACATTAGATACTATTTAAAAATCATTAAATTATTACATTAAAACACATAGTCGCCATACATTAATTGTGTTGCTGTAGCCTGTCCTGCCTGGGGCACATCCACAGTTAGTGCATTGTAATGTACATCTCCACAGATGAGTCCATGCAATCAGAAAAACTTGACAGGCTTGGAGATGTCCTCATGAACTCGTGCACTCACTGTCCAGTGAGAAAAATGTCACTTGAACCCAAGCAGGCCCTGCTACATTAATGTGACTTTTTGTCCACCACTGCTATATAGACCTTGTCACATATTATTAGAAACCTTTAGTCAGGTGTCAAGCTCCATAACAGCATTATGCTGATTTGCATCATAGACATGATGACCTTAATAAACAAGGTTTTGAGTTAATAATATTTATAGTTAAGTTGTCATTTTAATTTTTAGTTGTAATTTAATTTTTTTCTAATGAATTCTTCTCTATTGAAATGGCGTTGTGTGATGAAAATGAACTTGTAATTTGCCAAATTATAAATAATTATAAAAATGAAAGTGTGTTTGTAAAATCAAGGCATATTTTCATCTCTCATAAGGCTTTTTCTTTTCACATTTTCCCATGTAGAGATGCAGCTTTGTTCTTTAAATCCAAACTTCATTGTATATTAGAAAATTATGACTATTACTAGTAATAACATCTTTAATCAGAAAATGGCACATTTCTTAAAATATCACATTCATATTTTTATTCAGCTGTGGCCTTGATATTTTGTTGCATATGTGCTTACAAATGCATTATTATATTTTTGTGGTTGATCATAACTGTACAGTAGACTTGATTTGTACACAAAAGAACATACTATGGATAAATGAATGCAAAATGTAAAGCCATCTAAACCTGATGAAGATTTTATGAGGGTGTTATCAAAAAGTTCTTCGAATCTGGTTCAAGGAGAAGGTGTCCTTGAAGGGTATATGAACTAAATTTTAACCAAAAATGTTTTTTTTTAGTTTTATTTTTTATAGGTGGATTTTTGATGGCACTTTGAAAAATTGTAGGACAATATATGTCAAAATTTTGGAATACTGAGCTTCCATACCAGCACTATGAAGGAAGAATTTTGAGTCTTTTGCACTTTTAAGAAGGAACACAAACTGCCAAAGATAGTGTTGGAAGTGCAAACAGAAATGACACAACTCACCACAGGCCCAATAATGGAGTCTTGTTTTTAAACACGCATAAAGTCACATATATCTTGTGTAGTAAAGCGTCACCCCGTCTCCATGTTGTATAATATTAGGCAGAATATGAATTTGTAATATTTTATGCCTCATAACATGGATCAATGGATTTATTAAAACATTTATGATAAAGACATGTTTTATGTGTTTAAGCTATGCTTTAGCCTGTCCAAGCCTGCTATTGAAAAAGAATGCGCTGAAATATCTTTGTTATTTTTGAACAATGTCTGTAATGAAGCAATATGACAAAAGGATAACAAACATCTGTTGTTCTGTCATCTTTGCCATCAGAACAAACCTAATTACTGACTATTTGAAAAATACACAAACACAAGTCCTGCTTTGACATAACGAATGGTAAATGGACTGATTCTTATATAGCACTGTTCTCTTCTCCCGGAGAATCAAAGTGCTCTATACGACATGCCTGCTTCACCGATTCATACAAGCACTCTTTCAACGCAGAAGTGATCTAATATTCACACACATTCATAATCGCACCAGAGAGCAACTTGAGGTTAGTATCTTACCCCATGATATTTGGCATGCAGATGGAGCAGCCAGGAATCAACCACCACCAACCTTTCAAATAGTAGAAGACTTGCTCTACCCTGATCTACAGCCACCCCAAAACAGCCATTCATTCCAGCTGAGTGCAAATGTGATCATCGTCAAATCTAAAAAATGATTCATTAGTGATTTTAATGGATCTGAATCCGTGTGTGTATACAGTGGCTTGCAAAAGTATTCGGCCCCCTTGAACTTTTCTACATTTTGTCACATTACAGCCACAAACATGAATCAATTTTATTGGAATTCCATGTGAAAGACCAATACAAAGTGGTGTACACGTGAGAAGTGGAACGAAAATCATACATGATTCCAAATATTTTTTACAAATAAATAACTGAAAAGTGGGGTGTGCGTAATTATTCAGCCCCCTGAGTCAATACTTTGTAGAACCACCTTTTGCTGCAATTACAGCTGCCAGTCTTTTAGGTAGGGTATGTCTCTACCAGCTTTGCACATCTACAGACTGAAATCCTTGCCCATTCTTCTTCAAAGTTCGTCAAAGAACGGTGCCTGAAAAGAGGTGAAAATGTCGCCAAAATTACACATTAATTTCAAAATAGCTGACTTCCTGTTGGATTTGGGATATTGCTCCAAGAGACTTTTTTGTACATCTTGAAATCACCCATAAGCTTACCAGGTTTCAGACTCATACATAAAACACAGAGCAGGGGCTGTTGTTTTGAAATTTTGTAGGGGGCGCTCTGGAGCCATTTTGCGCTATTCAATAAAAATGGTAAAATAACAAGAAAGCGCTCATCACATTGGAGGTGTGCGCCAAATTTCAAGACATTTTAAACTTTCCAAGCCCCTCAAAAGCCACTTCATCTTTCATGGTGAACTGCGTTGCCACCAGGGTGCGCCGTTCAGTTTAAAGTCACAATTTTCGCACTGAAGCATCATGAGGGACTCATGTTAATATTCACCGCTTTTGAGGTGGCCATGATGAACCTGTGAAAATCAGTACAACAAAGTGAAAGACATGACATTTCCTGTTGCCACTAGGTGGCGCTCTGCGTACTCCTGACAATGGGCATATCAATCTGTTCAGGGCAGGTCTGACATCATGCCTGTAAAGTCTGGTACTGATCAGACTGGATTTCATTGAGTTACACTAATTTGTTTCTTCATGGCGAAACATCAATGTTCGCCATGCTGCTGGGGTCACACCCTTTCGCGAAAACTCACAGTTTTCACTATAACCCAAGACCAACTCCTTAAGGCTTTCCTGGACAAATTTGAGGCTGCAGATGTCACCCATAACAATACTGTACACCAAAGTGTAAAACATGACATTTCCTGTTCCCACTAGGTGGCGCTGTCCCTGATGTCAAATATGGCAGTTAAAATATGTTCAGGGGTGGAGCCTTATCATATGTGTGCTCTTTGGTCCACATCGGACCATGTATGACAGAATGAGAGGCAATAAGATTTTCATGGCGAGTCATCGAAATTCGCCGTGGCGCCACCGCTTCACCGTATCCCGAAAACTCAAAAGCTCCACAATTTAACATGGCCCAGGTGTGTAGTTGACACTGACCAAATATGAAGCTTATACGACCAAATCCCAAGGAGGAGTTTGAAAAAGTTCGAGGCATGGAAATTGCAAAATTAGAGCCAAAATGTCACCTTCACTTGCAAATGGCGGACTTCCTGTTGGGTTTGCGACAATGGGCCCACAGACTTTTTTGTTTGTCTTGGCATGATACACATGTGTGCCAGATTTCATACATGTAACTCAAACGATGTGTTCGTAGGGCTGCATTTAACAAGGCATAGGTGGCGCTCTAGAGCCATTTCCCAGTGCTCATATTTAAAACCAATAAAATACAAAATTTTTCACCAGACCTGGCATGTGTGCAAAATTTCAAGAGTTTTTGTACATGTTTAGGCCCTCAAAAAGGCCCTTGTTTTGCCTGAATAATAAGAAGAAGAAGAAGAAGAAGAAACGGAACAGATACAATAGGGCCTTCGCACTCTCGGTGCTCGGGCCCTAATAATAATAATAATAAACAGAGCAGATACAATAGGGCCTTCGCACTCTCAGTGCTCGGGCCCTAATTAAAGCTGCAAGCAGCGATATGAGGGCCCTCACACCCCATCACGTCGAGCCACGCCCAACACCTAAACCCAGCGCTTCCGATCTGATGTCACATTGATGGAATTCATGCATTTAACCACCAGCTAAAATTTCATCTCATTCAACCATTATTATAGTCATCCCACTAGGTGGCGCTCTAACCATTACTGACAAATGGCATAACAAACATTTCCGTGGTCGAGTCTCATCACGCTTGCGACCTTTGGGAGAGATTGGACATTGTGTTTTTGAGTGACAGCAGATTACTGCTTTTTGGAGAGTGATTGAAACTCCAAGTGCCGCCACGACCACCCCGTTTCCCTGAACGTAAAAAGCTTCGCAATTTAACATCACAAAGGTCTTTGGATTCCACACACTGGAGATTGGGTCAATATGATGAAATCCCTTGGAGGAGTTCGCAAAAGTATGAGGCCAGAAAAGAGGGGAAAATGTCGCCAAAATTACACATTCATTTTAAAATGGCTGACTTCCTGTTGGATTTGGGATATTGCTCCAAGAGACTTTTTTGTACATCTTGATATCTGCTATAAGCTCACCAGGTTTCAGGCTCATAGATAAAACACAGAGCAGGGGCTGTTGTTTTTAAATTTTGTAGGGGGCGCTGTGGAGCCATTTTGCGCTATTCAAGGAAAATGATCAGATAACACGATAGCACTCATCACATTGGAGGTGTGTGCCAAATTTCAAGACTTTTCAAACTTTCCAAGCCCCTCAAAACCCACTTCAATTGTCATGGTGAACAGCGTTGCCACCAGGGTGCGCCGTTCAGTTTAAAGTCACAATTTTCTCACTGAAGCATCATGAGGGACTGATGGTGATATTCACCGCTTTTGAGGTGGCCACGATGAACCACTGAAAATCAGTACAACAAAGTGAAAGACATGACATTTCCTGTTCCCACTAGGTGGCACTCTATGTATTCCTGACAATGGGCACATCAATCTGTTCAGGGCGGGTCTGACATCATCCCTGTAAAATCTGGTACTGATCAGATTGGATTTCATTGAGTTACACTAATTTGTTTCTTCATGGCGAGACATCAATGTTCGCCATGCTGCTGGGGTCAAACCCTTCAGCGAAAACTCACAGTTTTCACTGCAACCCAAGACCAACTCCTTAAGGCTTTCCTGGAGAAATTTGAGGCTGCAGATGTCACCCATTACAATACTGTACCCCAAAGTGTAAAACATGACATTTCCTGTTCCCACTAGGTGGCGCTGTACCTGATGTCAAATATGGCAGTTGAAATATGTTCAGGGGTGGAGCCTTATCATATGTGTCACCTTTGGTAAAGGTCGGACAATGTATGACAGAACGAGAGGCAATAAGATTTTCATGGCGAGTCATCGAAATTCGCCGTGGCGCCACGGGCTCACCGTATCCCGAAAACTCAAAAGCTCCGCAATTTAACATGGCCCAGGTGTGTAGTTGACACTGACCAAATATGAAGCTTGTACGATGAAATTCCAATGAGGAGTTCGCAAAAGTTCGAGGCATGGAAATGGCAAAATTAGAGCCAAAATGTCACCTTCACTTCCAAATGGCGGACTTCCTGTTGGGTTTGCGTCTATGGTCCCACTGACTTTTTTGTTCGTCTTGGCATGATACACATGTGCGCCAAATTTCATACATGTAGCTAAAACGATGTGTTCGTAGGGCTGCATTTAACAAGGCATAGGTGGCGCTACAGAGCCATTTCCCAGTGCTCATATGTAAAACCATTAAAATACAAAATTTTTCACCAGACCTGGCATGTGTGCAAAATTCCAAGAGTTTTCGAGCATGTTAAAGCCCTCAAAAAGGCCCTTCTTTTGCCTGAATAATAATAATAATAATAATAATAATAATAATAATAATAATTAAAGCTGCAAGCAGCGATATGAGGGCCCTCGCACCCCAGCACGTCGAGCCAAGCCCAACTCCTAAAACCAGTGCGTCCGATCTGATGTCACATTGATGGAATTCATGCATTTAACCACCAGCTAAAATTTAATCTCATTCAACCATTATTATAGTCGTCCCACTAGGTGGCGCTCTAACCATTAATGACAAATGGCATAACAAACATTTCCGAGCTCGAGTCTCATCACACCTGCGACCTTTGGGAGAGATTGGACATTGTGTTTTTGAGTGACAGCAGATTACTGCTTTTTGGCGGTGATTGAAACTCCACGTGCCGACATGACCACCCCGTTTCCCTGAACGTAAAAAGCTTCACAATTTAACATCACAAAGGTCTTTAGATTCCACACACTGGAGATTGGTTCAATATGATGAAATCCCTTGGAGGAGTTCGTCAAAGTACGAGGCCTGAAAAGAGGGAAAATGTGGCCAAAATGACACATTAATTTTAAAATGGCTGACTTCCTGTTGGATTTGGGATATTGCTCCAAGAGACTTTTTTGTACATCTTGACATCTTACATAAGCTTACCAGATTTCAGGCTCATAGACAAAACACAGAGCAGGGGCTGTAATTTTGAAATTTTGTAGGGGGCGCTGTGGAGCCATTTTGCGCTATTCAATGAAAATGGTAAAATAACAAGAAAGCGCTCATAACATTGGAGGTGTGCGCCAAATTTCAAGACTTTTTAAAATTTCCAAGCCCCTCAAAAGCCACTTCATTGTTCATGGTGAACTGCGTTGCCAACAGGGTGCGCCGTTCAGTTTAAAGTCACAATTTTCTCACTGAAGCATCATGAGGGACTGATGGTGATATTCAGTGCTTTTGAGGTAGCCACGATGAACCTGTGATAATCAGTACAACAAAATGAAAGACATGACATTTCCTTTTGCCACTAGGTGGCGCTCTACGTATTCCTGACAATGGGCATATCAATCTGTTCAGGGCGGGTCTGACATCATCCCTGTAAAGTCTGGTACTGATCAGATTGGATTTCATTGAGTTACACTAATTTGTTTCTTCATGGCGAGACCTCAATGTTCGCCATGGTGCTGGGGTCACACCCTTCAGCGAAAACTCACAGTTTTCTCTGTAACCCAAGACCAACTCCTTTAGGCTTTCCTGGAGAAATTTGAGGCTGCAGATGTCACCCATTACAATACTGTACCCCAAAGTGTAAAACATGACATTTCCTGTTCCCACCAGGTGGCGCTGTACCTGATGTCAAATATGGCAGTTGAAATATGTTCAGGGGTGGAGCCTTATCATATGTGTCCACTTTGGTCAAGGTCGGACAATGTATGACAGAACGAGAGGCAATAAGATTTTCATGGCGAGTCATCAAAATTCGCCGTGGCGCCACGGCCTCACCGTATCCCAAAAACTCAAAAGCTCCGCAATTTAACATGGCCCAGGTGTGTAGTTGACACTGACCAAAGATGAAGCTTGTACGACCAAATTCCAATGAGGAGTTCGCAAAAGTTCGAGGCATGGAAATGGCAAAATTAGAGCCAAAATGTCACCTTCACTTCCAAATGGCGGACTTCCTGTTGGGTTTGCATCAATGGTCCCAATGACTTTTTTGTTCGTCTTGGCATGATACACATGTGTGCCAAATTTCATACATGTAGCTCAAAAGATGTGTTCGTAGGGCTGCATTTAACAAGGCATAGGTGGCGCTCTAGAGCCATTTCTCAGTGCTCATATGTAAAACCATTAAAATACAAAATTTTTCACCAGACCTGGCATGTGTGCAAAATTTCATGAGTTTTTGAGCATGTTAAAGCCCTCAAAAAGGCAATTCATTTCAATGAAAAATAATAATAATAATTAAAGCTGCAAGCAGCGTTATGAGGGCCCTCGCACCCCGGCACGTCGGGCCACGCCCAACACCTACAACCAGCACGTCCGATCTGATGTCACATTGATGGAATTCATGCCTAGAACCACCAGCTAACGATTCATCTCATTCAATCATTATTATAGTCGTCCCACTAGGTGGCGCTCTAACCATTACTGACAAATGGGATAACAAACATTTCCGACCTTGAGTCTCATCACGCCTGCGAACTTTGGGAGAGATTGGACATTGTGTTTTTGAGTGACAGCAGATTACTGCTTTTTGGCGAGGGATTGAAACTCCACGTGCCGCCATGGCCACCCGTTTCCCTGAACGTAAAAGCTTCGCAATTTAACATCACAAAGGTCTTTAGATTCCACACACAGGAGATCGGGTTAATCTGATGAAATCCCTTGGAGGAGTTCGTCAAAGTATGAGGCCTGAAAAGAGGCGAAAAAGTGGCTAAAATTACACCTTAATTTTAAAATGGCTGACTTCCTGTTGGATTTGGGATATTGCTCCAAGAGACTTTTTGTACATCTTGATATCCTCCATAAGCTTACCAGGTTTCAGACTTATAAATAAAACACAGAGCAGGGGCTGATGTTTTGAAATTTTGTAGGGGCGCTGTGGAGCCATTTTGCACTATTCAAGGAAAATGATCACATAACAACAAAGCCCTCATCACATTGGAGGTTTGGGCCAAATTCCAAGACTTTTAAAATTTCCAAGCCCCTCAAAAGCCACTTCGTCTTTCATGGTGAACCGCCTTGCCACCAGGGTGCGCCGTTCAGTTTAAAGTCACAATTTTCGCACAGAAGCATCATGAAGGACTGATGGTGATACTCACCGCTTTTGAGGTGGCCACGATGAACCTGTGAAAATCAGTACAACAAAATGAAAGACATGACATTTCCTGGTGCCACTAGGTGGCGCTCTACGTATTCCTGACAATGGGCATATCAATCTGTTCAGGGCAGGTCTGACATCATCCCTGTAAAATCTGGTACTGATCAGATTGGATTTCATTGAGTTACACTAATTTGTTTCTTCATGGCGAGACATCAATGTTCGCCATGCTGCTGGGTGACACCCTTCAGCGAAAACTCACAGTTTTCTCTGTAACCCAAGACCAACTCCTTAAGGCTTTCCTGGAGAAATTTGAGGCTGCAGATGTCACCCATTACAATACTGTACCCCAAAGTGTAAAACATGACATTTCCTGTTCCCACTAGGTGGCGCTGTACCTGATGTCAAATATGGCAGTTGAAATATGTTCAGGGGTGGAGCCTTATCATATGTGTCCACTTTGGTCAAGGTCGGACAATGTATGACAGAACGAGAGGCAATAAGATTTTCATGGCGAGTCATCGAAATTCGCCGTGTGGCGCCACGGCCTCACCGTAACCCGAAAACTCAAAAGCTCCGCAATTTAACATGGCCCAGGTGTGTAGTTGACACTGACCAAATATGAAGCTTGTACGATGAAATTCCAATGAGGAGTTCGCAAAAAGTTCAAGGCATGGAAATGGCAAAATTAGAGCCAAAATGTCACCTTCACTTCCAAATGGCGGACTTCCTGTTGGGTTTGCGTCAATGGTCCCACTGACTTTTTGTGCGTCTTGGCATGATACACATGTGTGGAAATTTCATACATGTAGCTAAAACGATGTGTTCGTGGGGCTGCATTTAACAAGGCATAGGTGGCGCTACAGAGCCATTTCCCAGTGCTCATATGTAAAACCAATAAAATACAAAATTTTTCACCAGACCTGGCATGTGCAAAATTCCAAGAGTTTTCGAGCATGTTAAAGCCCTCAAAAGGCCCTTCTTTTGCCTGAATAATAATAACAATAATAATAATAATAATAATAAGAAACAGAGCAGATACAATAGGGCCTTCGCACAGTCAGTGCTCGGGCCCTAATTAAAGCTGCAAGCAGCGTTATGAGGGCCCTCGCACCCCGGCACGTCGGGCCACGCCCAACACCTACAACCAGCACGTCCGATCTGATGTCACATTGATGGAATTCATGCCTAGAACCGCCAGCTAACGACTCGTCTCATTCAATCATTATTATAGTCGTCCCACTAGGTGGCGCTCTAACCATTACTGACAAATGGGATAACAAACATTTCCGACCTTGAGTCTCATCACGCCTGCGAACTTTGGGAGAGATTGGACATTGTGTTTTTGAGTGACAGCAGATTACTGCTTTTTGGCGAGGGATTGAAACTCCACGTGCCGCCATGGCCACCCCGTTTCCCTGAACGTAAAAAGCTTCGCAATTTAACATCACAAAGGTCTTTAGATTCCACACACAGGAGATCGGGTTAATCTGATGAAATCCCTTGGAGGAGTTCGTCAAAGTATGAGGCCTGAAAAGAGGGGAAAAAGTGGCTAAAATTACACCTTAATTTTAAAATGGCTGACTTCCTGTTGGATTGGGGATATTGCTCTAAGAGACTTTTTTGTACATCTTGATATCCTCCATAAGCTTACCAGGTTTCAGACTTATAAATAAAACACAGAGCAGGGGCTGATGTTTTGAAATTTTGTAGGGGGCGCTGTGGAGCCATTTTGCACTATTCAAGGAAAATGATCACATAACAACAAAGCCCTCATCACATTGGAGGTGTGCGCCAAATTCCAAGACTTTTTAAAATTTCCAAGCCCCTCAAAAGCCACTTCGTCTTTCATGGTGAACCGCGTTGCCACCAGGGTGCGCCGTTCAGTTTAAAGTCACAATTGTCGCACAGAAGCATCATGAAGGACTGATGGTGATACTCACCGCTTTTGAGGTGGCCACGATGAACCTGTGAAAATCAGTACAACAAAATGTAAGACATGACATTTCCTGGTGCCACTAGGTGGCGCTCTACGTATTCCTGACAATGGGCATATCAATCTGTTCAGGGCGGGTCTGACATCATCCCTGTAAAATCTGGTACTGATCAGATTGGATTTCATTGAGTTACATTAATTTGTTTCTTCATGGCGAGACCTCAATGTTCGCCATGCTGCTGGGGTCACACCCTTCAGCGAAAACTCAGTTTTCTCTGTAATCCAAGACCAACTCCTTAAGGCTTTCCTGGAGAAATTTGAGGCTGCAGATGTCACCCATTACCATACTGTACCCCAAAGTGTAAAACATGACATTTCCTGTTCCCACTAGGTGGCGCTGTACCTGATGTCAAATATGGCAGTTGAAATATGTTCAGGGGTGGAGCCTTATCATATGTGTCCACTTTGGTCAAGGTCGGACAATGTATGACAGAACGAGAGGCAATAAGATTTTCATGGCGAGTCATCGAAATTCGCCGTGGCGCCACGGCCTCACCGTATCCCGAAAACTCAAAAGCTCCGCAATTTAACATGGCCCAGGTGTGTAGTTGACACTGACCAAAGATGAAGCTTGTACGATGAAATTCCAATGAGGAGTTCGCAAAAGTTCGAGGCATGGAAATGGCAAAATTAGAGCCAAAATGTCACCTTCACTTCCAAATGGCGGACTTCCTGTTGGGTTTGCGTCAATGGTCCCAATGACTTTTTTGTTCATCTTGGCATGATACACATTTGTGCCAAATTTCATACATGTAGCTAAAACGATGTGTTCGTAGGGCTGCATTTAACAAGGCATAGGTGGCGCTACAGAGCCATTTCCCAGTGCTCATATGTAAAACCATTAAAATACAAAATTTTTCACCAGACCTGGCATGTGTGCAAAATTCCAAGAGTTTTCGAGCATGTTAAAGCCCTCAAAAAGGCCCTTCTTTTGCCTGAATAATAATAATAATAATAATAATAATAAGAAACGGAGCAGATACAATAGGGCCTTCGCACTCTCAGCGCTCGGGCCCTAATAATAATTAAAGCTGCAAGCAGCGATATGAGGGCCCTCGCACCCCATCGCGTCGAGCCACGTCCAACACCTAAAACCAGCGCTTCTGATCTGATGTCACATTGATGGAATTCATGCATTTAACCACCAGCTAAAATTTCATCTCATTCAACCATTATTATAGTCATCCCACTAGGTGGCGCTCTAACCATTACTGACAAATGGCATAACAAACATTTCCGTGGTCGAGTCTCATCACGCTTGCGACCTTTGGGAGAGATTGGACATTGTGTTTTTGAGTGACAGCAGATTACTGCTTTTTGGAGAGTGATTGAAACTCCACGTGCCGCCACGACCACCCTGTTTCCCTGAACGTAAAAAGCTTCGCAATTTAACATCACAAAGGTCTTTAGATTCCACACACAGGAGATCGCATCAATCTGATGAAATCCCTCGGAGGAGTTCGTCACAGAACGGTGCCTGAAAATTGGGGTAAAATGTCGCCAAAATTACACATTAATTTTAAAATGGCTGACTTCTTGTTGGATTTGGGATATTGCTCCAAGAGACTTTTTTGTACATCTTGATATCTTCCATAAGCTTACCAGGTTTCAGACTCAGAGATAAAACACAGAGCAGGGGCTGTTGTTTTGAAATATTGTAGGGGGCGCTGTGGAGCCATTTTGCGCTATTCAATGAAAATGATCACATAACAAGATAGCGCCCATCACATTGGAGGTGTGCGCCAAATTTGGAGGCTTTTCAAACTTTCCAAGCCCCTCAAAAGCCACTTCATCTTTCATGGTGAACCGCGTTGCCACCAGGGTGCGCCGTTCAGTTTAACGTCACAATTTTCGCACTGAAGCATCATGAGGGACTCATGTTAATATTCACCGCTTTTCAGGCGGCCACGATGAAACCATGAAAATCTGTACAACACAGTGAAAGACATGACATTTCCTTTTGCCACTAGGTGGCGCTCTACGTATTCCTGACAATGGGCACATCAATCTGTTCAGGGCAGGTCTGAGATCATGCCTGTAAAGTCTGGTTCTGATCAGACTGGATTTCATTGAGTTATACTCATTTGTTTCTTCATGGCGAGACATCAAAGTTCGCCATGCTGCAGGGGTCACACCCTTTCGCGAAAACTCACAGTTTTCACTGTAACCCAAGACCAACTCCTTAAGGCTTTCCTGGAGAAATTTGAGGCTGCAGATGTCAACCATAACAATACTGTACCCCAAAGTGTAAAACATAACATTTCCTGTTCCCACTAGGTGGCGCTGTCCCTGGTGTCAAATATGGCAGTTGAAATATGTTCAGGGCTGGAGCCTTATCATATGTGTGCTCTTTGGTCCAGGTCGGACCATGTATGAGGGAATGAGAGACAATAAGATTTTCATGGCGAGTCATCAAAATTACCGTGGCGCCACGGCCTCACAGTATCGCGAAAACTCAAAAGCTCCGCAATTTCACATGGCCCAGGTGTCTAGTTGACACTGACCAAATATGAAGCTCATATAATCAAACCCCAAGGAGGAGTTCGCAAAAGTTCGAGGCATGGAAATGGCAAAATTAGAGCCAAAATGTCACCTTCACTTCCAAATGGCGGACTTCCTGTTGGGTTTGCGTCAATGGGCCCACAGACTTTTTTGTTTGTCTTGGCATGATACACATGTGTGCCAGATTTCATACATGTAGCTCAAACGATGTGTTCGTGAGGGCTGCATTTAACAAGGCATAGGTGGCGCTCTAAAGCCATTTCCCAGTGCTCATATGTAAAACCATTAAAATACAAAATTTTTCACCAGACCTGGCATGTGTGAAAAATTTCATGAGTTTTTGAGCATGTTAAAGCCCTCAAAAAGGCAATTCATTTCAATGAAAAATAATAATAATAATAATAATTAAAGCTGCAAGCAGCGATATGAGGGCCCTCGCACTTCGACACGTCGAGCCAAGCCCAACACCTAAAACCAGCGCTTCCGATCTGATGTCACATTGATGGAATTCATGCATTTAACCACCAGCTAAAATTTCATCTCATTCAACCATTATTATAGTCGTCCCACTAGGTGGCGCTCTAACCATTACTGACAAATGGCATAACAAACATTTCCGAGCTCGAGTCTCATCACGCCTGCAACCTTTGGGAGAGATTGGACATTGTGTTTTTGAGCGACAGCAGGTTACTGCTTTTTGGCGGTGTGATTGAAACTCCACGTGCCGCCATGACCACCCCGTTTCCCTGAACGTAAAAAGCTTCGCAATTTAACATCACAAAGGTCTTTAGATTCCACACACAGGAGATCGCGTAAATCTAATGAAATCCCTTGGAGGAGTTCGTCAAAGTATGAGGCCTGAAAAGAGGGAAAATGTCGCCAAATTTACACATTAATTTTAAAATGGCTGACTTCCTGTTGGATTTGGGATATTGCTCCAAGAGACTTTTTGTACATCTTGATATCTCCAATAAGCTTGCCAGGTTTCAAACTCATACATAAAACACAGAGCAGGGGCTGTTGTTTTGAAATTTTGTAGGGGGCGCTGTGGAGCCATTTTGCGCTGTTCAAGGAAAATCAACATATAAAAAGAAATCCCTCATCACATTAGAGGGTGCGCCAAATTTCAAGACTTTTAAACTTTTCAAGCCCCTCAAAAGCCACTTCATCTTTCATGGTGAACTGCGTTGCCACCAGGGTGCGCCGTTCAGTTTATAGTCACAATTTTCTCACTGAAGCATCAAGAGGGACTGATGGTGATATTCACCGCTTTTGAGGTGGCCACGATGAACCTGTGAAAATCAGTACAACAAAATGAAAGACATGACATTTCCTGGTGCCACTAGGTGGCGCTCTACGTATTCCTGACAATGGGCATATCAATCTGTTCAGGGCGGGTCTGACATCATCCCTGTAAAATCTGGTACTGATCACATTGGATTTCATTGAGTTACACTAATTTGTTTCTTCATGGCGAGACCTCAATGTTCGCCATGCTGCTGGGGTCACACCCTTCAGCGAAAACTCACAGTTTTCTGTAACCCAAGACCAACTCCTTAAGGCTTTCCTGGAGAAATTTGAGGCTGCAGATGTCACCCATTACAATACTGTACCCCAAAGTGTAAAACATGACATTTCCTGTTCCCACTAGGTGGCGCTGTCCCTGATGTCAAATATGGCAGTTGAAATATGTTCAGGGGTGGAGCCTTATCATATGTGTCCACTTTGGTCAAGGTCGGACAATGTATGACAGAACGAGAGGCAATAAGATTTTCATGGCGAGTCATCGAAATTCGCCCGTGGCGCCACGGCCTCACAGTAACCCGAAAACTCAAAAGCTCCGCAATTTAACATGGCCCAGGTGTGTAGTTGACACTGACCAAATATGAAGCTTGTACGATGAAATTCCAATGAGGAGTTCGCAAAAGTTCGAGGCATGGAAATGGCAAAATTAGAGCCAAAATGTCACCTTCACTTCCAAATGGCGGACTTCCTGTTGGGTTTAGGACATGGCCATAATAGACTTTTTTGTGCGTCTCCGAACGTTAGATATGTGTTCCGAGTTTTATACATGTAGGTCATACCCATCTCGGGGCTCGCGTTTCTCATTTTTCTAGGTGGCGCTACTGAGCCAATTTTCCCTGGACATGTCTCACGGACATTAAAATAAATAAATTTTCACCAGACCTGACGCGTCTGCAAAATTTCATGAGTTTTCGAGCATGTTTAGGCCCTCAAAAGGCCGATTCATTTGCCGAAATAATAATAATAATAATAATAATTAAAGCTGCAAGCAGCGATACAAGGGCCCTCGCACCCCAGCACGTCGAGTCACGCCCAACTCCTACAGCCAGCACGTCCGATCTGA
Organism: Oreochromis aureus; assembly: GCF_013358895.1. Taxonomy (NCBI): domain Eukaryota; kingdom Metazoa; phylum Chordata; class Actinopteri; order Cichliformes; family Cichlidae; genus Oreochromis; species Oreochromis aureus. The sequence continues at coordinate 30,246 of NW_024108899.1, forward strand.
TGTCACATTGATGGAATTCATAGGTAGAACCACCAGCTAACGATTCATCTCATTCAATCAATATTATAGTCGTCCCACTAGGTGGCGCTCTAACCATTACTGACAAATGGGATAACAAACATTTCCGACCTTGAGTCTCATCACGCCTGCGAACTTTGGGAGAGATTGGACATTGTGTTTTTGAGTGACAGCAGATTACTGCTTTTTGGCGAGGGATTGAAACTCCACGTGCCGCCATGGCCACCCCATTTCCCTGAACGTAAAAAGCTTTGCAATTTAACATCACAAAGGTCTTTAGATTCCACACACAGGAGATCGGGTTAATCTGATGAAATCCCTTGGAGGAGTTCGTCAAAGTATGAGGCCTGAAAAGAGGCGAAAAAGTGGCTAAAATTACACCTTAATTTTAAAATGGCTGACTTCCTGTTGGATTTGGGATATTGCTCCAAGAGACTTTTTTGTACATCTTGATATCTTCCATAAGCTTGCCAGGTTTCAGACTTATACATAAAACACAGAGCAGGGGCTGATGTTTTGAAATTTTGTAGGGGGCGCTGTAGAGCCATTTTGCGCTCTTCAAGGAAAATGAACATATAAAAAGAAATCCCTCATCACATTAGAGGTGTGCGCCAAATTTCAAGACTTTTTAAACTTTTCAAGCCCCTCAAAAGCCACTTCATCTTTCATGGTGAACTGCGCTGCCACCAGGGTGCGCCGTTCAGTTTATAGTCACAATTTTCTCACTGAAGCATCAAGAGGGACTGATGGTGATATTCACCGCTTTTGAGGTGGCCACGATGAACCTGTGAAAATCAGTACAACAAAATGAAAGACATGACATTTCCTGGTGCCACTAGGTGGCGCTCTACGTATTCCTGACAATGGGCATATCAATCTGTTCAGGGCGGGTCTGACATCATCCCTGTAAAATCTGGTACTGATCAGATTGGATTTCATTGAGTTACACTAATTTGTTTCTTCATGGCGAGACCTCAATGTTCGCCATGCTGCTGAGGTCACACCTTCAGCGAAAACTCACAGTTTTCTCTGTAACCCAAGACCAACTCCTTAAGGCTTTCCTGGAGAAATTTGAGGCTGCAGATGTCACCCATTACAATACTGTACCCCAAAGTGTAAAACATGACATTTCCTGTTCCCACTAGGTGGCGCTGTCCCTGGTGTCAAATATGGCAGTTGAAATATGTTCAGGGGTGGAGCCTTATCATATGTGTCCACTTTGGTCAAGGTCGGACAATGTATGACAGACCGAGAGGCAATAAGATTTTCATGGCGAGTCATCGAAATTCGCCGTGGCGCCACGGCCTCACAGTAACCCGAAAACTCAAAAGCTCCGCAATTTAATATGGCCCAGGTGTGTAGTTGACACTGACCAAATATGAAGCTTGTACGATGAAATTCCAATTAATGAGGAGTTCGCAAAAGTTCGAGGCATGGAAATGGCAAAATTAGAGCCAAAATGTCACCTTCACTTCCAAATGGCGGACTTCCTGTTGGGTTTAGGACATGGCCATAATAGACTTTTATGTGCGTCTCCGAACGTTAGATATGTGTTCCGAGTTTTATACATGTAGGTCATACCCATCTCGGGGCTCGCGTTTCACATTTTTCTAGGTGGCGCTACTGAGCCAATTTTCCCTGGACATGTCTCACGGACATTAAAATACGTAAATTTTCACCAGACCTGACGCAGCAGTGCAAAATTTCATGAGTTTTCGAGCATGTTTAGGCCCTCAAAAGGCCGATTCATTTGCCGAAAAATAATAATAATAATAATAATAATAATAATAATAATAATAATAATAATAATAATAATAATAATAATAATAAAAACAGAGCAGATACAATAGGGCCTTCGCACTTTTGTGCTCGGGCCCCAATAATAAGAAACAGAGCAGATACAATAGGGCCCTTCGCACTTTTGTGCTCGGGCCCTAATAATAATGATAATAATAATAATAATAATAATAATAATAATAATAATAATGAACAGAGCAGATACAATAGGGCCTTCGCACTCTCAGTGCTCGGGCCCTAATAATAATAATAATAATGATGATAAGAAACGGAGCAGATACAATAGGGCCTTCGCACTCTCGGTGCTCGGGCCCTAATAATAATAATAATAATGATAATAATAATAATAATAATAATAAACAGAGCAGATACAATAGGGCCTTCGCACTCTCGGTGCTCGGGCCCTAATAAACGGAGCAGATACAATAGGGCCTTTGCACTCGAAGTGCTCGGGCCCTAATAATAAACAATGCAGATACAATAGGGCCTTCGCACTCTCAGTGCTCAGGCCCTAATAATAATAAACGGAGCAGATACAATAGGGCCTTCGCACTCTCAGTGCTCGGGCCCTAATAATAATAATAATAATAAGAAACGGAGCAGATACAATAGGGCCTTCGCACTCTCGGTGCTCGGGCCCTAATAAATGGAGCAGATACAATAGGGCCTTCGCACTCTCAGTGCTCGGGCCCTAATAATAATAATAAACGGAGCAGATACAATAGGGCCTTCGCACTCTCGGTGCTCGGGCCCTAATAAATGGAGCAGATACAATAGGGCCTTCGCACTCTCAGTGCTCGGGCCCTAATAATAATAATAAACGGAGCAGATACAATAGGGCCTTCGCACTCTCAGTGCTCGGGCCCTAATAAGAAACAGAGCAGATACAATAGGGCCTTCGCACTCTCGGTGCTCGGGCCCTAATAATAAGAAACGGAGCAGATACAATAGGGCCTTCGCACTCTCGGTGCTCGGGCCCTAATAATTAAAGCTGCAAGCAGCGTTATGAGGGCCCTCGCACCCCATCGCGTCGAGCCAAGCCCAACACCTACAACCAGCACGTCCAATCAAATGTCACATTGATGGAATTCATGCATTTAACCACCAGCTAAAATTTCATCTCATTCAATGATGATTATAGTCGTCCCACTAGGTGGCGCTCTAACCATTACTGAGAAATCGCATATCAAACATTTCCGAGCTCGACTCTCATCACACCTGCGACCTTTGGGAGAGATTGAACATTGTGTTTTTGAGTGACAGCAGATTACTGCTTCTTGGCGAGTGATTGAAACTCCACATGCCACCATGATATGGGCAGAAATCTGTGCCATCAGAAACTGAATTTGAATAAGTTAAATTTGAATTTGAATTACTCGGATTGAATCTGAATTGTAACTTGAATGAAAGCTTTTGAAAACTGAATTTGAATTAGTCTAATTTGAAATTGAATTTATGGTTTGAAAATGAATTGATTTGCTTTGAAACTGCATTTTATCCTTTAAAAATTCAGCTCTCGAATAATTTCAGATTCACTTCTCACCATTCAGTTTCAGTTCTACAATTCAATTTCAGTTCCAAAATTCAGTTTTTGGGACTTACATCCGGTTCGGTTCAAGCGCAGATTAATAGAACTACAGACTGATAGCGTTACTGGCGGAATCTACAGCGTCTTGAGCTGAATTAAGACTTCAGAAGTCATTCGTCATGTCGAATGACCAGCGGATAAACTCTCAGGTTGGTAATAAATGAATTACATGTATAAGAACAAGCGTCATGTTAACAAATGATAGCCGTACAGTAACCTTTATGCTTATTGTAGCTGCTAGCTAAAAACGCTAATTTAGCGTAGTTTGCCCTGGATTCAGCTTTGACAAACAAATATGATCGACTGTTTCTAGTAGAATTCCAAAGTTGTCATCTTGTACCCTGTCAGAGCCCTGTATGCTTGCAGAGACCCCTACAGTAGGGAAACATGCAAAACGGTGTCCAAACCTTTGTATTTGAGCTTTATTTATGTCTTACACAGCATCCCAACTCTTTAGCTAACTTAATAACTTTAGCTAAAGTGAATAGTTAGTCTAATTCATTAGTGCAGCATTACTGGATCACCTCTGTTTGAAGTGATATAATATGATATACAACTATCACTGACACAGCAAACTTTGTAAATAAACAACACTTCTCATTCTCTAAACGTTTGGCCACAGCTGTAAATTACACTATCAGTACTTGTTCACTCTTGACAATAACTACATTTCTAAATTCTCTTTGTGCATTTACAGGTAAACAATATCGAATATTTTATCTAAATGACTGCTTTGTCTTTGAAAAGGTGAAGAGCCTGAGGCCGGTGACACTCCAGTTCTACTCTAATTACATCCTTACGGTGGCTCACAGGACAAGGCGACATTCCTGTTCTGCCAGAAGAGAAGAGAAACTTCAGAGTCTTCATGAAGTTCAACCAAAACCTGTCATATGGAATATGACAGGGGTCTCAAACTCCAGTCCTCGAGGGCCGGTGTCATGCAACTTTTCCATGCCCTCGAGGACTGGAGTTTGAGACCCCTGCCGTATGGTGTTTATGCAGTTTTCTACCCCACAGTTACAGCATGTCTGACTGCCTGTTCAGCATATGCAAAAATATATGAGTTTAAGCATGTGATGACAAAGGCCTTCCATTATGGTGTTTGTCATCACATGTCACAGACATCTGGATGATCATTTGGAATAAACAAAAAAACAAAAAACTTGTTACTTCATCTTTTATCTTCATTATTATTATTATTGTTCTTATTTTACATTTTTCATTGTTAGGCATTGGGTTTATTTGTAGTAGTCCTTTCCAGCTTCTCTCCCTCTTCCATATTACGGTGTCAGCTTGTCAGCATCTATTTGGGTTTGGGAGTGGAACAGGAAGTAAGGAACAGAAAGTGCCATTTAAACCAGGAGAGGTTCTTATATTTCAGAAGAAGGGATTAATTCAAAAGAAATGACCTCAATGCCATATTTTATTTAGGAACCCTAGAGAGCACTTTGCAAAATAACACATTCTTATAATTTCACCCTCAGATGAGCCAAGCTACGACTATCAGGGAAGGTGATGTAGGTACAGAGCATGTGAGAGTGGTTAAGTTAATGTCTCTTGTCTAGATGAAGGCACAAGAGGGATCAATGGCACGGCGTGAGAGATTCAGTATCTTCAGTCTTCAGTGGACACTCCATTTCTGGCACAAAACACCTGTAAAAGATGGTCGATTTAGGAGGTGACCCGACAACTTCAGCCTGTCAAACATAGCAATGGAGCAGTATGTTTAAAAAAACAACTAATAAGCATGCACTCAGTACCCTAAGAATTATTATGGTAGTTAAACACAGTGATAGTTGTATATCATATTATATCACTTCAAACAGGTGATCCAGTAATGCTGCACTAATGAATTAGACTAACTATTCACTTTAGCTAAAGTTATTAAGTTAGCTAAAGAGTTGGGTGCTGTGTAAGACATAAATAAAGCTCAAATACAAAGGTTTGGACACTGTTTTGCATGTTTCCCTACTGTAGGGGTCTCTGCAAGCATACAGGGCTCTGACAGGGTACAAGATGACAACTTTGGAATTCTACTAGAAACAGTCGATCATATTTGTTTGTCAAAGCTGAATTCAGGGCAAACTACGCTAAATTAGCGTTTTTAGCTAGCAGCTACAATAAGCATAAAGGTTACTGTACGGCTATCAATTGTTAACATGACGCTTGTTCTTATACATGTAATACATTTATTACCAACCTGAGAGTTTATCCGCTGGTCATTCGACATGACGAATGACTTCTGAAGTCTTAATTCAGCTCAAGACGCTGTAGATTCCGTCAGTAACGCTATCAGTCCGTAGTTCTATTAATCTGCGCTTGAACCGAACCGGATGTAAGTCCCAAAAACTGAATTGTAGAACTGAAACTGAATGGTGAGAAGTGAATCTGAAATTATTCGAGAGCTGAATTTTAAAGGATAAAATGCAGTTTCAAAGCAAATCAATTCATTTTCAAACCATAAATTCAATTTCAAATTAGACTAATTCAAATTCAGTTTTCAAAAGCTTTCATTCAAGTTACAATTCAGATTCAATCCGAGTAATTCAAATTCAAATTTAACTTATTCAAATTCAGTTTCTGATGGCACAGATTTCTGCCCATACCATGACCACCTCGTTTCCCTGAACGTAAAAAGCTTCGCAATTTAACATCACAAAAGTCTTTAGATTCCATGCGCTGGAGATCGCATCAATGTGATGAAATCCCTTGGAGGAGTTCATCAAAGTACAAGGCCTGAAGAGAGGGGAAAATGCCGCCAAAATTACACTTTAAATTTAAAAATGGCTGACTTCCTGTTGGATTTGGGATATTGCTCCAAGAGACTTTTTTGTACATCTTCAAACCTCCTATAAGGTTACCAGGTTTCAGACTCATAGATAAAACACAGAGCAGGGGCTGATGTTTTGAAATTTTGTAGGGGGCACTGTGGAGCCATTTTGCGCTATTCAAGGAAAGTGATCACATAACAAGAAAGCCCTCATCACATTGGAGGTGTGGGCCAAATTTCAAGACTTTTTAAACTTTCCAAGCCCCTCAAAAGCCACTTCAATGGTCATAGTGAACAGCGTTGTCACCAGGGTGCGCCGTTCAGTTTAAAGTCACAATTTTCTCACTGAAGCATCAAGAGGGACTGATGGTGACATTCACCGCTTTTGAGGTGGCCAGGATGAACCTGTGAAAATCAGTACAACAAAATGAAAGACATGACATTTCCTGCTGCCACTAGGTGGCGCGCTACGTATTCCTGACAATGGGCACATCAATCTGTTCAGGGAGGGTCTGACATCATGCCTGTAAAGTCTGGTACTGATCAGATTGGATTTCATTGAGTTACACTAATTTGTTTCTTCATGGCGAGACATCAATGTTCGCCATGCTGCTGGGGTCACACCCTTCCGCGAAAACTCACAGTTTTCACTGTAACCCAAGACCACCTCCTTAAGGCTTTCCTGGAGAAATTTGAGGCTGCAGATGTCACCCATCACATTACTGTACCCCAAAGTGTAAAACATGACATTTCCTGTTCCCACTAGGTGGCGCTGTCCCTGGTGTCAAATATGGCAGTTGAAATATGTTCAGGGGTGGAGCCTTATCGTATGTGTGCTCTTTGGTCCAGGTCGGAACATGTATGACAGAATGAGAGGCAATAATATTTTCATGGCGAGTCATCGAAATTCGCCATGGCGCCACGGCCTCACCGTATCCCGAAAACTCAAAAGCTCCGCAATTTAACATGGCCCAGGTGTGTAGTTGACACTGACCAAATATGAAGCTTATGCAATCAAATCCCAAGGAGGAGTTCGCAAAAGTTCGAGGCATGGAAATGGCAAAATTAGAGCCAAAATGTCACGTTCACTTCCAAATGGCGGACTTCCTGTTGGGTTTAGGACATGGCCATAATAGACTTTTTTGTGCGTCTCTTAACGTTAGATATGTTTTCCGAGTTTTATACATGTAGGTCATACCCATCTCGGGGCTCGCGTTTTCTCATTTTCTAGGTGGCGCTACTGAGCCAATTTTCCCTGGACATGTCTCACGGACATTAAAATACATAAATTTTCACCAGACCTGACGTGTGTGCAAAATTTCATGAGTTTTTGAGCATGTTTAGGCCCTCAAAAGGCCGATTCATTTGCCGAAATAATAATAAGAAGAAGAAGAAGAAGAAGAAGAAGAAGAAGAAACAGAGCAGATACAATAGGGCCTTCGCACTCTCGGTGCTCGGGCCCTAATAATAATAATAATTAAAGCTGCAAGCAGCGATATGAGGGCCCTCGCACCCCAGCACGTCGAGCCAAGCCCAACACCTAAAACCAGCGCTTCCGATCTGATGTCACATTGATGGAATTCTTGCATTTAACCACCAGCTAACATTTCATCTCATTCAATCATGATTATAGTCATCCCACTAGGTGGCGCTCTAACCATTACTGACAAATGGTATAACAAACATTTCCGAGCTCGAGTCTCATCACGCTTGCGACCTTTGGGAGAGATTGGACATTGTATTTTTGAGTGACAGCAGATTACTGCTTTTTGGCGGTGATTGAAACTCCACGTGCCGACCGACCACCCCGTTTCCCTGAACGTAAAAGCTTCGCAATTTAACATCACAAAGGTCTTTAGATTCCACACACTGGAGATTGCGGCAATATGATGAAATCCCTTGGAGGAGTTCGTCAAAGAACGGTGCCTGAAAAAAACAGAAAATGTCGCCAAGATTACACATTAATTTTAAAATGGCTGACTTCCTGTTGGATTTGGGATATTGCTCCAAGAGACTTTTTTGTACGTCTTGATATCCTCCATAAGCTTACCAGGTTTCAGACTCATAGATAAAACACAGAGCAGGGGCTGTTGTTTTGAAAATTTGTAGGGGGCGCTGTGGAGCCATTTTGCGCTAATCAATGAAAATGATCACATAATAAGATAGCCCTCATCACATTGGAGGTGTGTGCCAAATTAGAAGACTTTTCAAACTTTCCGAGGCCCTCAAAAGCCATTTCAATGGTCATGGTGAACTGGGTTACCACCAGGGTGCGCTGTTCAGTTTAAAGTCACAATTTTCTCACTGAAGCATCACGAGGGACTGATGGCTATATTCACCGCTTTTCAGGTGGCCACGATGAACCTGTGAAAATCAGTAGAAGAAAATGAAAGACATGACATTTCCTGTTCCCACTACGTGGCGCGCTACGTATTCCTGTCAATGGGCACATCAATCTGTTCAGGGCGGGTCTGAAATCATGCCTGTAAAGTCTGGTACGGATCAGATTGGATTTCATTGAGTTACATTAATTTGTTTCTTCATGGCGAGACATCAATGTTCGCCATGCTGCTGGGGTCACACCCTTTCGCGAAAACTCACAGTTTTCACTGTAACCCAAGTCCAACTCCTTAAGGCTTTCCTGGAGAAATTTGAGGCTGCAAATGTCACCCATAACAATACTGTACTCCAAAGTGTAAAACATGACATTTCCTGTTCCCACTAGGTGGCGCTGTCCCTGGTGTCAAATATGGCAGTTGAAATATGTTCAGGGTTGGAGCCTTATCATATGTGTGCTCTTTGGTCCACGTCCGGACCATGTATGACAGAATGAGAGACAATAAGATTTTCATGGCGAGTCATCGAAATTCGCCGTGGCGCCACGGGCTCACCGTATCCCGAAAACTCAAAAGCTCCGCAATTTAACATGGCCCAGGTGTGTAGTTGACACTGACCAAATATGAAGCTTATATAATCAAACCCCAAGGAGGAGTTCGCAAAAAGTTCGAGGCATGGAAATGGCAAAATTAGAGCCAAAATGTCACCTTCACTTCCAAATGGCGGACTTCCTGTTGGGTTTGCGTCAATGGGCCCACAGACTTTTTTGTTCGTCTTGGCATGATACACATGTGTGCCAGATTTCATACATGTAGCTCAAACGATGTGTTCGTAGGGCTGCATTAAACAAGGGATAGGTGGCGCTCTAGAGCAATTTCCCAGTGCTCATAAGTAAAACCAATAAAATACAAAATTTTTCACCAGACCTGGCATGTGTGCAAAATTTCAACAGTTTTTGAGCATGTTAAAGCCCTCAAAAAGGCCCTTGTTTTGCCTGAATTATAATAATAATAACAATAATAATAATAATAAGAAGAAGAAACGGAGCAGATACAATAGGGCCTTCGCACTCTCGGTGCTCGGGCCCTAATAATAATTAAAGCTGCAAGCAGCGTTATGAGGGCCCTCGCACACCTGGCGCTTCGAGCCACGCCCAACTCCTACAACCAGTACGTCCGATCTGATGTCAGATTGATGGAATTCATGCATTTAACCACCAGCTAACATTTCATCTCATTCAATCATGATAATTAGTCGTCCCACTAGGTGGCGCTCTAACCATTACTGACGAATGGCATAAAAAACATTTCCGAGCTCGAGTCTCATCACGCTTGCGACCTTTGGGAAAGACTGGACATTGTGTCTTTGGTGATAGCAGATTACTGCTTTTTGGCGGTGATTGAAACTCCACGTGCCGCCATGACCACCCGTTTCCCTGAACGTAAAAGCTTCGCAATTTAACATCACAAAGGTCTTTAGATTCCACACACAGGAGATCGCGGCAATGTGATGAAATCCCTTGGAGGAGTTCGTCAAAGAACGATGCCTGAAAAGAGGTGAAAATGTCGCCAAAATTACACATTCATTTTAAAATGGCTGACTTCCTGTTGGATTTGGGATATTGCTCCAAGAGACTTTTTTGTACATCCTGATATCTCCTATAAGCTTACCAGGTTTCAGACTGATAAATAAAACACAGAGCAGGGGCTGATGTTTTGAAATTTTGTAGGGGGCGCTGTGGAGCCAATTTGCACTATTCAAGGAAAATGATCACATAACAAGAAAGCCATTATCACATTGAAGCTGTGGGCCAAATTTCAAGACTTTTTAAACTTTCTAAGCCCCTCAAAAGCCACTTCATTGTTCATGGTGAACCACGTTGCCACCAGGGTGCGCCGTTCAGTTTAAAGTCACAATTTTTGCACTGAAGCATCATGAAGGACAGATGGTGATATTCACCGCTTTTGAGGTGGCCATGATGAACCTGTAAAAATCAGTACAACAAAGTGAAAGACATGACATTTCCTGTTCCCACTAGGTGGCGCTCTGCGTATTCCTGACAATGGGCACATCAATCTGTTCAGGGCGGGTCTGACATCATGCCTGTAAAGTCTGGTACTGATCAGACTGGATTTCATTGAGTTACACTAATTTGTTTCTTCATGGCGAGACATCAATGTTCGCCATGCTGCTGGGGTCACACCCTTTCGCGAAAACTCACAGTTTTCACTGTAAGCCAAGACCAACTCCTTAAGGCTTTCCTGGAAAAATTTGAGGCTGCAGATGTCACCCATCACAATACTGTACACCAAAGTGTAAAACATGACATTTCCTGTTGCCACTAGGTGGCGCTGTCCCTGGTGTCAAATATGGCAGTTGAAATATGTTCAGGGGTGGAGCCTTATCATATGTGTGCTCTTTGGTCCACGTCGGACCATGTATGACAGAATGAGAGGCAATAAGATTTTCATGGCGAGTCATCGAAATTCGCCGTGGCGCCACGGCCTCACAGTATCCCGAAAACTCAAAAGCTCCGCAATTTAACATGGCCCAGGTGTGTAGTTGACACTGACCAAATATGAAGCTTGTACGATGAAATTCCAATGAGGAGTTCGCAAAAGTTCGGGGCATGGAAATGGCAAAATTAGAGCCAAAATGTCACCTTCACTTCCAAATGGCGGACTTCCTGTTGGGTTTGCGTCAATGGTCCCACTGACTTTTTCACCAGACCTGGCATGTGTGCAAAATTCCAAGAGTTTTCGAGCATGTTAAAGCCCTCAAAAAGGCCCTTCTTTTGCCTGAATAATAATAATAATAATAATAATAAGAAGAAGAAGAAGAAGAAACGGAGCAGATACAATAGGGCCTTCGCACTCTCAGTGCTCGGGCCCTAACTAGAAAGCGAAAATTTCAGAAGAAATTTTATGTGTGCCTATGCCGCTGCTATTCAGTGTAGTTTGCCATTCATACAGCTACAGAGAGCAAAACTCAGAAGAGCACCCATTCTCCACCATGAACTATGGTAAAAACAAACACCGCTCACGCTTCACAGATGACAGCTTACAGTTTTGTGTAAAGATGAAGTTAATTCGTACAGCGCCGATTTGCAGACGCTGTGCACACAGGTTCATGAGCAGAAGTCCCATTGTACCACGGCAGATCCGACAATGTTTGCATGAACACGCTTTGAAGCATTACGTTATGGACCACTTTTCACACATGGTTGGTGTACCCAAACAGCCAGCTGTAGCTTTTCAACTCACAGCCCAACACACACCCAAAAACAGCCGAGAGAGCACAGACTACGCCCGAGAGGCGTGATTGCAGGTGCCGCTCAGGTGGGTCCACCTCCCCTGCAGCGGCACTGCAGACCACGCCCCGCCACACACATCAAACACGTAAAATAAATATTTATGCACTTTTGCATTGACTTTTTGTTTTTTGTTATTTTTACACAGTGTTCTGAATGATGAACAATGGTCTACAGCTAATCTTGTGTATTATTATACAAACTTTGGTTGTAAGATTCAGATAACTATTTAATAAAAGCTAAATATTTTATATGAGAGTAAGAAAGAAAAGTATATCTTTGTGTCCACCTTTCTCTGTTAATGCCCTACCTGGCACCCTGGCAAAAGCTTTGCTAGATCCGCCCCTGCACAGTTACCAGCTGTCAGCTACACAAAAAAGGAGCTTGGTGTATATTTGTCTGTCAGAAACAGTTCATAACTTCCTTCAACTCATTCATGTCACCTAAGGGTAAACCTGTTTCTCCATCACCAGTTCAGCTCTGATGATTCAGTAAGGACATCTCCTGATTTCATCTTCATGCTCCAGCAAACATCAGCTGATACTAGAAATTAAAATCAAAAGAATTCTAACAACAGCTGATCAAGCTTAAACGTGCTGCTGTTGTTTAGCGCGATAAACAAACAAGAGAAAAAAGCCGATCATTGATCAGTTTCATGACTGAAGTTTCAACAGGCGAGAGAATGACAGGGGAGGCTGTCATAAAGTTCAACATCGGTAACATCGGTAATTTAGCGCGCACACAGCTGTATACACACTCCGTAGTGCTAGCTAGCACGCAGATACGAGTTATTGTAAGTGATTGAAAAAGTCAGCACAACGAAAATAAACTACACCTAAACTCGGTTTATATCTGACCCAAATAGAGTGCAGGTCATAACTTCTTACCTGAAATTCAGTTCACCTCACGCTCCTGCCTTCGCTTTCCCTGATCCACGATTGACCTCCGCGTTAGCAAACACCGGACGATCGGCGGTAGCCTCACCGCCTTGTATGTCTCGTTCGCGGCATGTCCTTTCTGTCACACACGGTGGATAGCTGCCCTCTGTTGTAGCTCCACCACCAAACAACTCAGTTATTTTTTCCACATCGACCAGCATCATCGGCCCATATAAACGAAAAATAAGTCCAGCTAAGACACAGACCCTTGCCGAGCGATCGGGCGATTAAACAAATTTTAGCCACCTCACTATCAGCCAAGCCTGGGTGGTTTTTCACGAAGGCGCTAGCTAGCTAAGCTAGCGGCGCTAGCTAACTAACCGACTATCAGGAACACTTAAGAGAATTGTCGCTAATATGGGATGTCTTGATAAAGCGAGCAGATATTTGAAGTTTACACACCTACATTCTCGCCAAAAATATCTTAAAAGTGTATTTTGTGACCTAGAAACACGAATAAAAGACATATAAAACGTAGTGGTGTCCGCCATTGTTTGACTCGGTAGAGGCATGCTATGAATTGTGGGATATGTAGTTTTCACCAAGCATGGCACCCTTTAGGCCGTACTACTCCCGGTATACCACTAGAGAGAGCCAACACACCACAAATAAAGTCTGTTTCTATGGTGCCAAAAGCAGAATCTTTCTCAGGAGCCTAGAAATTGGCCTAAATTTGCACTAAAATCTAAATATTTCAAAAACTATAAAAGTTATAAACACCAAAAGTCACACCATACTAGCCCAGCTCCAGCCGCACAAAATGATGTAACATATGTACCCCTATTGTCAAAACTGTTTGGCAGAGGAGCGGCGGGAAATTTTCACTAAAATATTAATATTTAAAAACTATAATAGTCATAAACACCAAAAGTCATAGCACACCATTCCAGATCCAGCCGCACAAAATGAGGTAACATATATGAAGCTTCTCTCAAAACTGCGGGGCGTGATACGTGCCGAAATTTAGGCGGAAGATGGAGAATAATAATAACTAGAAAAAGTTTGCATTTCCTGCGAAAATGCTGTGTGGATGCCAGAACGCTGAAGCTGTCTGCTGAAAATGACTGAAAAAGATGAAAAGCTGCAAAAATTGTATGGCAGTAAAGAAACAGAAAGATTATGCCGAAAACAAGTGAAGATGCAGAATCTTTTGCTGAAAAGACGTGAAAATGCAAAATTCTGCTTAAAAGGGGTACAGAAGTTCAAATTTGTACTGAAAAGAGGTGAAAAGGTTCATTCTGAAATGAGCAGAACCTACTGAGATTTATACTGATAAGAGGTGAAAGGCTGAAAATTCTGCTTAAAATAGGTGAATCAGCAGAATTTCTACTGAAGAGAGGTAAAGAAGTAGAACGTTGTACTATGCCTTAGTAGTAATACTATAACAAAACAGATATACTGTGATTCTGCAGACATAGTATGTTTTTGCACAAATACTACGATTTTCCTCAAATACTATGAAATTGCAGTAATACTATGATTTTGAAGGAATACTATGATGTGGTAGAAATACTATGCCTTAGTAGTAATACTATAACATAACAAATATACTGTGATTCTGCAGACATAGTATATTTTTGCACAAATACTACGACTTTGCTCAAATACTATGAAATTGCAGTAATACTATGATTTTGAAGGAATACTATGATGTGGTAGAAATACTATGCCTTAGTAGTAATACTATAACATAACAGGTATACTGATTTTGCAGACACAGTATGTTTTTGCACAAATACTACGATTTTGCTCAAATACTATGAAACTGCATTAATACTATCATGTTGAAGGAATACTATGATTTGGTAGAAATACTATGCCTTAGTAGTAATACTATAATATAACAGATATACTGTGATTTTGCAGACATAGTATGTTTTGCACAAATACTACGATTTTGCTCAAATACTATGAAATTGCAGTAATACTATGATTTTGAAGGAATGCTATGATGTGGTAGAAATACTATGCCTTAGTAGTAATACTATAACATAACAGATATACTGTGATTCTGCAGACATAGTATGTTTTTGCACAAATACTGCGACTTCTGCCATGGAGCGTTAACAAGAATCTGAGGTCCATATTAGAAAAGCTCAGAAAATCATAAAACTTTGCAGAATTGTAATAAATTAGCAATATAAATTACAGGTCTGTGTATAAATTTGTAGTGAAAAAAAAAAGTTGAACAAAGTGGGATTTAACCCACGACCTTTGAGCTGCAGACCCGCGTCATTACCAATTACGCCACCTGGAATGGGGGCTGGCGGCTGGAAAAAAAGACTGATGAGCAGTCAGAAATAGATGGCGGTGAGAGGCTTAAATCGCCGTTTTTTGTAGTTACAAAACGTCGTGTAACTCAAAAACTAGGTGGGATAGAAGCACAAGTCTTGCACTGGGCGAATCAGCCGACTTTGGTGTAGTTTGACTGCGATTTTCATTGCTCTTTGTACCTCTGTCGCGGAGATATGACGAGAGAAGAAATTTTCATTTTCAGAGTTTGAAAACTGAGAGGAGGACAGATTTCCAACCCTCAAACAAACATAATTTATGGCTCAACAGTAGGATGACAGTAAAAACTGCTCACACCATGAGTGTCAGCAGTGCCCAAAAATAAATTGGCAGCATGCAGATGAATCTTACAAAGAAGCTCTGAGTGAGAGATTGAGCTTGTATTTACACCCCAAGCTGGTAGGGGGTGCTCTTTATTAAACACTTGCTTGTTCTACAATGTGCTTCAAGGGTCAATAACAGCATAACAGAACTCACTTATGGTACTGCATTCTTCCTATAAACCAATAACTGTCAGTGACTTTGTACCATAGTAAAAACACAACATTCAAGACAACAGTTAAAAGTAATGTAACCATAAACAATGAAACAAGAACATCTAAAAAGCAGCACATGTCCCAAGGCATGATGGGAGAGAACTAGCTGTTCCCCCAACACGCCACATTATTTATGATTTATGATTTGGCAGAAACACTGGGACTTGGTATAAATACTACGATTTACATGAAATACTTTGACTTAGCAGAAATTCTATAATTTAGCAAAAAGCACTTCAACATAGCAGAAATTCTATGATTGAGCAGAATTACTAGGATTTAGCACAAACACTATGATTTGTCTAAAAAAAAAAAACCCTTTATTTTGCAGTTATATTGTGATTTGGCAGAAATACTATGCTTTGGAACAAATACCAAGATATGGCAGAAATACTATGAGCAGTAATAATATAACATAGCAGAAATACTGTTATTTTGTGGAAATACTATGCTTTGGCACAAATACCATGATTTGGCCAAAATACTATGATTTAGCAGAAATACTATGATTGAGCAGAAGTACTAAGATGTAGTAGAAGTACTTTGATTTAACAGAAATACTATTATGGAGTAATACTTTAACATGGGAGAAATATTGATACAGACACAGAAACATACACATACACAGAGGGTAAAGGGAACAGTGGCTGTTAAGAGTCTGGGCTTGGTATATCTAGGTCAGTTAAATTAGCTGCACCTGCTGTAATCAGCCCTTACACACACAGACACAGAGAGAGGTATAAGTTTTCTGCAGTGTATTTCTTACATTCACATTCAGGATTCCCCTCGAACCTCCTGGTCTCAAGGCAGCTACTCATCTCACTGACCCAAACTCATTCTCACAAAGAAGAGGTAGATAGACTGACAATTGTGCTGAAATTATCAGAAGCTGCTGAGAACTGTGCTGATAAGAGGCAAAAAGGATGAAAATTTTGCAGAAAAGAGGTGAATCAGCAGAATTTCTGCAGAAAAGAGGCAAAGGAGGAGAACGTTGCGCTGAAAAGAGGTGAATCAGCAGAGTTTCTGCTCAAAAGAGTTTTTTTTTCTGAAAACAGCCAAAAAAGCTGGAATTTGTGCTGAAAGGGGGTGAAAAAAATGAAAATTTTGCTGAAAAGGGGTGAAGAAGCTAAAGTATACCAAATCAAAGTATTTGTGCCAAAACATGGTATTTCTGCCATATTGTGGTATTTGTGCCACAAAAGTTACTACATTACAACATGAATATGGATTAAAGATGAAAGAAACTGGCAACAAATTCCTCTACTACAAACCAGTCTGATACCACTTCTTTGCAGTGTTCACTTTTACTAAGGCACTACCCAAAAGGCGCCACAAGAGGGCACTCCAACACAAGAGATGACCTATGTACACTGATGCACTTAGTAACAGTCAGCCTCCTACTTAGCCACTACGTAATACAGCGATATTACAGTGTACAAATTCACATAAATTTGCAGGGGGAACAAACAAAGCAGGAACAAGCCCAAAACAATCAAATAACTGTGCTGCCATAGCTATCACTAACTAGCACATACGCTAAAGGTAACTAAAACCAATACACACAAGTAGCAGGGTAAACATCTTAAGCATGGAACATTAACTCACGTTTATGTGACACACACCATCCCCAACAAATACAGGATGGGCTATTTGCTCCTCTTCCCAGCAGCTCTCTCCTCAATCGTTAGCCCAGGAACGAAGGAAGACCATCTAGCTCAGAAGTCCCATGAATCCCCTCACTGCTCAGAGGCTGCTGGGTAATGTAGCTCACACGAACACAGGTTTTTCTACAAGCACAAATACTATAACATAGCAGAAATACTGTGATTTTGTTGAAATACTATGCTTTAGGACAAATACTATGATTTGGCAGAAATACTATGTTTTAGGACATATACTATGATTTGGCTCAAATACTATGATATAGCAGCAATACTGTGTTTTGGTACAAATGCTGCGCTCAGGCACAAATATTATGATTTGGCAGACACTATGATTTAGCAGAGATAATATGATTTGGCAGAAATACTAAACTTTGGCACAAATACTATAATTGAGAGCAAGTACTTTAAGATAGAAATACTATGATTTAGCAGAAATACAATGTTTTTGCAGAAACACTGTAATTTCACTCAAATACTTTGAAATAGCCGTAATACTATGATTTGGCAGAACATAACAGAAATTCTACGACTTAGTAGTAATACTATAACATAACAGAAATATTAATTGGGCACAAATGCTATAATTTGGCACAAGTACCATGTTTTGGCAAAATCCCATAATTTGGCACAAATACTATGATTTGGCAGACACTATGATTTAGCAGAGATAATATGATTTGGCAGAAATACTAAACTTTGGCACAAATACTATAATTGAGTACTTTAAGATGAGAGAAATACTATGATTTTGCAGAAATACTATGTTTTTGCAGAAACACTGTAATTTCACTCAAATACTATGAAATAGCAGTAATACTATGATTTGGCAGAAATACTATGTTTCAGTACAAATACTATGACAAAGCAGAAATACTATGACTTAGAAGTAATACTATAACAAAAGGGATTCCTTAAAATACTATGAAATTGCAGTAATTCTATGATTTGGCAGAAATACTGTACTTCGTACAAATACAATGCTTTGGTACAAATACTATATTTTGATTTGAATACTATGATTTGGCACGAGTAGTATGATTTAGTACAAATACTATGAATTGGCAGAAATACTGTGACTTAGTAGTAATACTATAACATAACAGATATAGACTGTCTGCAAAATCATACTATGTTTTTGCACAACTAGCACAATATGGCAGAAATACTATGATTTGGCACAAGTACTATGATTTAGTACAAATACTCTTATTGGCACAAATACTATGTTTCAGTACAAATACTATGATTTGGCAATAATACTGGGTTTTAGCACAACTACTGAGATTTGAGTGAAATACTATGATTTAGAAGAAATACTATGACTTCGTACAAATACAATGTTTTGGTTCAAATAATATGATTTGCAAAAAATACTATGGTTTGGCACAAGTACCATGATTTAGTACAAATACTACAATTTCGCTCAAATACTATGAAATTGCAGTGATACTATGATTTTGAAGGAATACTATGATTTGGTAGAAATACTATGCCTTAGTAGTAATACTATAACATAACAGATATACTATGATTTTGCAGAAATTCTATGTTTTGCACAAATACTACAATTTACAGAAATACTATGTTTGGGCAGTAATACTATGATTTGCCATAAATACTATGATTTGGCACATATACTATAATCAGCAGATATACTATAACATAACAGAAATTCTATGACTTAGTAGTAACACTAAATATAACAGAAATTTTAACTGGGCACAAATAACATGATTTGGCACAAATACCATGATTTGGCAAAAGATACCATGATTTGGCACAAAAACGATCATATTGCAGAAATACTATGATTGGGTACAAATACTATGATTTGGCACAAGTACTATGAATAAGTACAAATACTATGATTTGGCAGAAATACTATGATTTAGCAGAAATACTATGTTTTAACATAAATAATATCTTTTCACAGAAATTTCTGCTAAAGGTACTATTTCTGCTTTTTAGCAAAATACTGTAATTTTGCATAAATACTATGATTTGGGATAAATACTATGATTTGGCAGATATACTATATTCAGCACATAAACTATAACATAACAGACATTCCTGCACTTAGTAGTAATCTCATAACATAAAATTAATATTATGGTTCTGCCCCAAACCATGATTTGGCACATGATTTTTCAAAATACTATGATTTAGCAGAAATACTATGATTGAGCAGAAGTACTAAGATGTAATAGAAGTACTTTGATTTAGCACAAATACTATTATGGAGGAGTAATACTTTAACATGGGAGAAATATTGATATACACACACACATACACATAGAGCAAAGTCTACAGGGGCTGTTAAGAGTCTGGGCTTGGTATATCTAGGTCAGCTAAATTGGCTGCACCTGCTGTAATCAACACTTACACACACAGACACAGAGACAGCTATGAGTTTTCTGCAGTGTATTTCTCACATTCAGGATTCCCCTCGAACAAATGGCCATAATTTCCTAACCGTAGGGGCTAGAACGCTCATTCTGACACCGATTTGTTCAGAAGAGAT